>NC_057938.1:3297353-3344853 GCF_018555375.3 Anguilla rostrata | reverse complement strand
GGCTCCGGGAGGCCGAGGAAGAGTCCGATAACAGTTAGGCTGCCTGGAGGGCGCCCCCTGGAGGGTTGGGATGGAACTGCAGGAGGATGCACAGGGAGACGGAGAAAGTCCAAGAGAGGAGGGAGGGGGATGATCTTCCAGCTCAACATGGCAATCATTACCTTCTTTTTTTTTTCTTTTTTTTTTTTACCCTCCCAGTTTATTCTCCCCTACCCCTGGAAAACTTTCTTTGAAACGAAGCGAAAATGACGAGGTTTCATAACGCCGGACAGGCGTGTGAACTGCGAGAGCCGCTTGCTCCTGCGTTTCCCGGGCCGATGGGCCCTGTTTCAGTGCTTATCCGCTCACGCCATTTCTGAAATATATGCATCCAGAAGAGGGGGGGGGGGCAAGGCGGGGCAGAGTAAGGATCGCTCTTTCTTTTGAATATTTTGCGTGTTGTGTTCACGGGAACCCTGCTTTGGATATCATGTTTTTTTTGTTTGTTTGTTTTTTTTTTTTTTTCATCTTTGATGACGCTGGGGGTGGGTGGGGTCCTGAGCTCTGAACACTTAGTGCTTTTTGTGCTTTCCTGCCCCCCCCCGGATGCCCGAACGGTCGTCCCGCTGCCCGCTGGAGCGTGATAATGGCGACCAGGTGGAGGCCGACCCATTTCAAACCGCTTATTTTCAGCTTCCTGATAAACCCAAGGTGAACCGGCCCAAGTGGGTTCAAGTGGATTTTGAACTTGGTTTGGGGGGGCAGGGGCTGAAGGTGCTCCATTTTTGCCCCTCCCATTCCTTTTTACCTTTTGGCCTTTTACCTTTTACTCCTCCGTTCAAATGAGCCTGCGGTGGAGTTTTTTAAAAGCTGAGCGTCGTTTAAAACACTTGAAGTCGCATTGAGAAATAAACGTTTAAAATGTGCGAAAGAAAAAAGTTCAAATCGTAAGAAAAAAGCCTTTCTGCTTCTGTGAGTGAACGCGCGGAGCAGGCCTATTCTGTAAATGTTTTCGTCTGTTTTATTTTCCAGAAATAAAAATGCTGTTGTGATGATGGTTTTCTCTTCAGGAGAGCACATTTCAGACCCCGAAAGAGCGAAAGAAACCGAGATCGGGAGTATAAAATTTTAAATGAAAATTTCTTCACGCTTCCTGGTGCGCTTCTGGTAGTTGTATTTTTATTTTTCTTCTTCCCATAGTGTGGAACCAATTGCCTGAAAAAGTTGTATCAACTAGTCTGTCTGTGGCACTGTCTACGTACAGCCACAGTGAATTAGATTTTACATTCATGGAGATTAAGATAAGGTAAGGTACAGTAGTCATTATGTAACAGTTATTCATGGCCACGAACACATTAAGTCCACAGTTTCACCCAGCCACACTGCTTCTATCAATATAATTTGGCTCACAGTTGAAGCCTGTAACTGATTTTTATCTACAAATGGGAATACTTGAAATAGCTGTTTTGTTTATCAAAAAAAAGAAGAAATGAATGTCAAACACCCCTTAACGCTTGGTCGACATTGACTCCATAACAGAATGTTTGTTCCACCTTTTGTCCACCAGAGGGGGCCAGTGCTACTATTGTGTTTTAACTCTCCGTACACAGCGTGGCAATTGTAGTTCCGAAGTTACGTAGGCCTACTGAAGACAATATGTCAAAGCAAAATTGATTTCGATATTTAGTGAATCTTTCAAAAATTCATACATTTAATAAATGTGGGATTCATAAAATTAGTTTAGGCTGTTCACCATAAATCACGGTTGGACAACCACACAGTAAAATGTTAAGTGTTAATTAAATTCTAACAGAGTATATGCTAATTCAATATGGACCACATGTGCACCAAGAGTTGATTTAACACTAAACATTTTACTATACATATGGAGTTACTTAATTTCTCTCATTGTATGACAGTGTGTGCTTCCATGCTTTCAGACTTCAATCCTTTTACAAATTTATGTACTGCAGAAAAGTGTGGGTGCAGGTTTTTCGTTTTAGCCCAGCACTACAACACCTGATTCAACTAATTAACTAATCACGGTCAATCAAGACCTCAGTCAAGACCTCGATAAATAGAATCAGGTGGCTAAATGCTAGACTAGAATAAAAACATGCACCCGCACCCGCTCTTTTGGGATTAAGATTGGACACCTCTGATGGTACAGTATGTCTTACCTGGAGAGCTGGGAGACGGGCGTGTTTTGTTTGTAATTAATATTCACAAGTTCACTTTTGATAGACGGCACCCTAAACCAATCAAAGTAGCAATCGGGTTGGAGTGATTCGGTGGTGGGCTTGGCTACGTGTATGAGCCAATTAAAGTTCATTCCAGTAATAAGGAGAAGGCCGCCGTGGAATTGGACCGGAAGCTGTCACTTGGGAAACGGTGACGAACGGTCGCTGTCCTGGGTGTCTGTTTTGGCTAAGCTATGGATATCTCTAAACTCAGTTTATCACTTTGCTTGTACCAAATCTCCAATGTCAAATACCAAGTTATATAGCATGCTCGCAGGCTAAGGTAATTTCCTGGCATCAAAATCATGCGATATATCATGTCTTTGAACCTCTGTGACATTGCATTGATCTAACACAGCGCTAACCAAGCTGTTTATTTTATTTTGGTTGCCCCGTGTTCCTCCTTTATTTGCCTATTTGATTTTGACATGCCCCACTGGCTGTTTATGCAACAAGCCACGATGTCCCTTGGTACCGTGAGTACTGGCAAATTGACTGGAATCTCAATTGTTCAGGTGCTCACTATAATATTTACTGTATTTGTTAATTTTGTGACAAATATATAATTATTTTGGTTGCACAATGACTTTTAAATATGCCATTTCATCAATTGTGTCTTCTTTGGAGCTCAAGGTTTAGATCCATAATGTGGGATATTTATCTTAAATTTGGAGAAAAATGCGTGTAAAAAATGTATATCATACAGGTGAATGACTTGAGATTGAGAACTGCGAGACCTTGTCACAAAGCGTGCCAATGTCGAGCCAAAAACTGGTTCGTGTGTCTTTAAGGAGACTTGCCATTTAAATGTAGATGTTTAAACAGACGCTCGGTGCTGATGACGCCGTCAGTGGGGTACTGTCACCGGAGTGTCTGCAGATTGCGGGGTTTAGGCATCGCCAGCGGATCTTCAAGCTCTCAGACCGTGTTCATTGCGCGAGGCAAGATTGAAGCGCGCGGGTTCAGCGTTCAACTGAAAGGTGCTGCGCCGTGGAGCCTCACTGGAAATCGCCTTTGTAACCCGAACACTTTGCACGTGCGATGCTTTTGACTGCATTAACCCAGTTTGATTTCAAGGTAAGTCGGTGTCGTCTCCTCTTGATACGCTTGCGCTCGCTGTCTTTCATCTGTGCCACCGCGCGCGACTATTTTTTTCCATTGCGTGGATTTTTTTTAAATTAGCTGACCCAATTATTCTTTCCATCAGCTACGATGTAGGTTAAGCGTTTGACGAATAAAAGAGGTGTTGCGAAAATTTGCACCATTTTGTTCGGATGCACCACGGTTCATTGATATGCAGCTCCGGTTTGCTGTTGCTAGGAGACAAGCCTCATTGGTTGACTTCTCCGATGCGCTGTGATTTTATGATGGTCGTCTCCGTTGTTTTACTGACAGTTATCTTTCCATTAATCTGGGGGTGATGTCCCCTTTATCCCCACGCCGTCTTGTATCTTGTCTCCCCCCCCCCCCCCCCCCGAGTGCCATGATTCATTCGACAGGGCCTCGTTGAGACGATAAATCATTTGCACCCCTCGTTTCATCCCCGCGCTCAGACCGTCTCATAGGCGCACTTATCATCCTCACGAGAGCAACCGCCGTTCCGCAGATTTATCAACGAAGAATTTCCTCCTTTTTTAGTGTTAGCCTTTTACTAAAGTCCTCCCAAATTGTGTGTGATTTTTATTAGATTATCAACCGCCTCAACGCAGCGTCTAACAAGTAGCATGCCTCATTTCACCTTGTTGCCCTTTTAAACGCATAGATAACTCGGGCCATAATGGGCATGCATTGCACAGCACATATAGCCTATTTCTTTTTTTAATTTCAAAAAATGAAACCAATTTATTCCAAATTGCCAATTGAAGAAACACTGATATTGTTTCACATGCACTGTACAGCGTCAGTTTGGATTGTGGAAGGATCCAGCATAACTTTTGCCTGACTGTAGGTTATGTTCGTGCAATTTCTGAATGGCCTGCAACCATCTTTCCCTTTATGAACGAAACCTTTTCACATGATATGATTAGCTATGGACGGCTAGAGTCTCACCATTGTTTAATCATTGGTAAAAAAATAAATAAATTAAGTGGCATCACCAATAACTTAATTAGAACTCCCACATCTACCTCTTTTCTGCTTTTCAAAGATATTACACAATTCTGTTCGTTTGATCCGCAGTTACTGTCTTCGAGTCTTCTCAGCGGATACGGCAAGATATAGCTGCACAGTGAAGAGATAGCCGGTAACGGTTTCTGTTGTTTGTGAAGATCTATAATGCACAGAGCAACCGTAAACCCGGGAAATACACATACAGTGGATGTGAATGTATAGGCCACACGCCTTTGCGAGAATCATCACTTGCACACTCTTAATGTTTTATTTGGGGGTGCTCGTAGCCACCTAGCACCTTCTTGCAAGTTGTATGAATATTTTAAACGATGCACGGGGTCGCTAGGTCACACTATTAACCGCTGCTCTTCATCAACGTTTGTAGAGATGGGTCATAATTGCTAGGCGTACTGTAGGTACACATAGGTTCGCTTGCTTTCGGCTGAACAGTCGGTCCTATGTTGTTTCAATTTCTCCCGTCTTACACATCCCCTTGTAGTGTTTTCGGGTTTTTTGTTTTTTTGTTTTTTTGTTTTTTGTTTTGTATTTTTATTTATTTATTTTGCTTCTTCTGTTTTTATTTTTTGGACACGCTTCTCTGCTCATAGATTGTCTTTTGTGGGTTGCTCATTACGTCACCTACGTTCCAAACTCACGAGTTCATAACAAAATTCAGCGACTTGATTCACCTGTTGCGACTGGGCAGCAGCGATTACAGCGCTGAAGTCTGTGGTTTGTAATCTCTGAGTCTACATGCTTGTATTGTTTAGTTATAGTTATGTGCCCTACGTTAATTTAGGTATATAAAACCTTAGTACAATATGTGGCCTTGGGTTTTTTTGTTCTGCAACTGGAATATAATTTGTGGCAAAGATTTTTTTTTTCGTCGAGTAGCCTAGCCCTCTTTGTTTTCAACTGTGCAGTCGAACGCCTTAGACAAGATTGAATCGACTGGAAAATGATAAATAAACAATGTGTACTGAACGCTATTGACTGAGCTCGGCGGTGGCTCGACACGTCATTTGCACTGTTATTCATTTGCTCATTTTAGGGCGCGCAGTATCGGTGGCAAATCGATGAGTTGCCATGGCAACGTGAAATGAGGTGTGCGGGATCACAGCAAGCAAAGTTGTGGAGCCAGGCGTTTCCCCCGGGGGTAATGCCGTTTGAAACCATTGTTTGCCTGGCAATTGGTATTTCTTCTGATGAATTCATGTCAGATGAGAGTGTGCTAACATGTTTTAGAACTCCACCATGGTGAAAGTACATCTGTAGGCATGTGGCATATGAAGCTAAATTGGTCTGAAATTGCTTGCAAAATTGGATTGGAGACCTTGAGAAATTAGTTTGGATTTTAACGCTGTGTCTGCATGCCAGTAGAGGGCAGTATTCCATTTAAACCCAAGTCGAAAAGTCACCGACCGCTCAATCTGGCCACCTGGCCACTTCCCAACCACAAGCCTTCCCCTTTACAGGTGATCAAACTACACAATCCCAATAATTCTGTACCTGGGAATCTCCTGATGTGGCAGCCTGTTTTCCACTGGAGTCCTTATGCATTAGGAGTGCCTGGCCAATGGGAGATCCCTTTCAGACAGAGCTATCGTGTAAGTATGAACCTGTATTTAAAGGTAGCTGGGATTCATAGCCTGTGGGGTCAGTTTTAAAACCTGCCGCAGGTGTGTGTCTGTACAGCTGAGCCCGTGGAGCATGCTAGCAGGGTAAATGGTGATTGGTCCAATGGAAGCCAATCATGATGAGCTTTTTGGAATACAGCAAATTATGGAACAGATCCCCAGGAATAAACTAGATTATCCTCAGGGTGGAAGAAAACACGTCTCCAAAGCTTTTTCTTGAACCAACTTGTGCTGCACTAGATGCACTGTGCTGATACGTGATAACAATACATGAAATGAAGATTCAGTCTATGACTGAAGTCAACTGAAGACTTAGTGACCAAAAAAGTTTCTGATCATAAAGTTACATATAATTACACTTGCTTGAACAGTGAATTATTTATTATACACAATATCTCTTAGCACTGTAGATGTATGTCATGACCAATATATGTATATATATATTTATTTATTTATTTATTTATTTATTTAATTAGATTTCACTTAGAATGTTTAAGGTGTTTCATGTGCAGTTAAACCTGATCATTAATCAACAATTACATAACATTTATAGCATTAATAATTAATAGTGTTAGTGTTATGGAGCACGGTTCATGGAAATTTCAATATTGCAATATTTCAATATTTTAGTGGAGCTCACTCAAAAAAAAGGATGCAGAAAAATTTGCACACAGGTGGGTCACAGTAAAGAAAAACAAGAGAAAGTTAAACAATAATATTAGAGGGGGGGAAAAGCCAATTTATCACTCTGCATGTATCTGAAGTAAAAAATAAAAAAAAAAGAAAACCATCAAGAGACAAATCATATTCTGGAAAAAGTAATTGTGGACACGTTGTTAATACTTACTAAATATAAACGGGATTGAAAGGGATAAAGATTTGTTATTAACCATTAGCTCTGGTCTTTGAATCTACCCGTAATGGGGCATAATGAGTCTTTGCCAAATTACTCAGAGATCGTTAACATAGTTACAGCAACTGGATGATTTTTAATTAGAGCGCAACAGGTGGCTTTATGAAGAAGACATTTTGGCGCCTTGCCACTGAAGGGTTTGAGTGAAAGTTGGCTCCCCAGCTAAAACGGTGGGGACCTAAAAGGGGCCTTCCGGCTTACTGCAGAGAAACCGAGAAAGCAAAGCGTCGTTAGAATTAAATGACGTTCAAAATGGGACTTTCTAAAACGCTAATTAAGAATTCTGTACAACAAGGCTGCGCATGCGTGTTCTTATTGAGCACTGTCACTGTTTTTACTCTATTTGGATTCGCTGATCTCTTGCTCAAGCCATTGCTGTAACGGAGATTATGCTGCCGTGAACCTATCTGATTAAATAAAGCTTTAGAATATTATGAAAACTGAGCTAGAACCCTCAAATGTATCAAAGACGCAGCATTGAATGAGTCCTAACTACGGGTTAAATGATGATAATATAATTTCAAGATAAATATCTGTTATGCTTGTTAAGTATTTTATTCCTGTTTAGTACAGTGTCTGGGAGTTCTAGCTGTCCATCTTGGTTCATTAAAAAGCCTTGTTACGCAGTTTACTTGTGAAGTGTTAGTGAACATCCTTCAACAGAAGGACATAGCAAACTGTTGCAATGTAGGCCTGTATTGAAAGCCAAGGTGAGAAATTGCCAAGTTCATACAACTGTAGCAGGACAGGCACTAGGCAGGACTAGGTCAGCATTAGGTGAAGATATTATTAGGCCTATTGTACCAATGAGATGGAAATTCCTCCGCGTCCCTTGGCCTCACTCCTGTGGTCAAACCACCTTTCAAAGGCTTTTCTTCTCAGTATCTAGGCTTGGGAATAGCTTCCTAAGAAATCACCCTTTTAGTGAGTCGCGTCTGCTGTGGTGCGTGTATGGATATAGTATCAAGCGGAGATTTTGGGATGAAAAGTCGTCGTCGCTTGTGCGAATATTACGCGACTCCGCTGCGGCACAGTGGCTGGAGTCAAACAGACGTGTAGCGTCGCCGTTATTTTTGACGTAATATTTCGTGGAACGCCGCAGCACCTTTCGCAGACGAGGAGCCTCCGAGGCAAGATCGTTCTGTTGATCTCTGCCGGCGCGACCCACTTGTCACGCCACGAGAGGCAATCAGCTGAGTGTCTGTCAGCGCTTTAAACATAAATCTCCTTAAAGGTGCCTGGCGAATCTCCCCCTTGCTGCAGCGGCGCACGTGTCGACGGCTTCGCATGATATCGGCATAGCTAATTGAGTTAAAAAAATGTTTTGTTTTTTTTAAACCAGCACGTAAATTTGGTAATTACCAAACTTACGAAACCTGTCAGTCGTAAAGGACTGGTTTTACGTATGGTTATCCTTTGTATTTTCATGAAATGCTCGCGAGGTAGCCTACTTTGTAATTTCGTAATAAAGTCATTCGAGATGTAATTAGCAATTGGTTTAGTGCGATTTTCAAACGGAATCCCTGTGACATTGGGCCTCATTCACAAAACTTGTCTTAAATTATTCTTACTTTAATTCTTTAAAATATCCCTACTATTCAGAGATTTCTTCAGACCTTTGTTTTTGTGCATATCCCAGGTGTATGAGATGGATGCATTTTATTGCACAATCCTGTTCGTGTGATTTGCATAGGAAATAGCCATGAACACATACAGATAAAAAAAAGATGATCTTATACGCAGTTTACGATCAAATGTGATCACACGTTTACTGAATGAGGCTCGTCGTTCGTAATACTTCATATCCCCCCGTAAATACAATTATTCACTTACGGCACGGGTATTTGGGTTTCTTTCAAAATTTTTTTTTCACTTTTTTATTGTGAGACTGGTTCTTGTTAGGCCCTATGCGTTGCATCTTTCTTGATATTTTGTTCAGGCGCGTCAATTGCCTTGGCAGGCGACTTCAGGTTTTCGTTGTCCAGCACACTGCGCGCGCCTGGATAGGCTGTCAGTACAGTATGCACGTGCAGCAAATATGCTGTACTTCTTGGGGGACCTTCCCAACAGACTTCAAATACGCCCCAAGCGCTATTCTGTGTGAACATTATGATCATCGCGTGTTCACTTGGTTTGGGCTGAAGCAGTGATTCGAGCGGGCAGCACGTGACAAACTAAGTACCCTGATATTATTGAAATTAACCGCAAGATCCTCCGCGCATATGTACTACAAGCCCTTTAAACACGACCTGTTGGCTAAAACGCAATGATGTATTATTCCAAAGCTGAATGAGCATCCTCTTTTTCTTCACAAACACTGGGACATATGGAGGTTCGAATGTGTCGACAGGTTTGTAGAAAATAAGCCCTTTCGATTGTTGTCCAGTGGTTTCCTTCCTAGTGTCCAGACGGTGCGGGTATTATTCCGCTAATGCGGACCTGGTTTAGCACACCGGGACGGAAAACCAGGAGCCATATGTTTGCTTGCCACTTTGAGTCCGCTTAAAAGTATGGTAACCTGATGACTGACTGGCTTAACGACTTTAACATCTGCTGTATAATCTCACCGCCTACAAATGTAGGCTACAGAAAGCATTTTGGAGCAGTCACCTCTGCTCGGCGTCTGTGCCTCGCAAGACCGGCGTAGAGTGCACCAGCGCGCTCGAGACCATTGCAAACAAGGAAAAGCAAAACGGGACATCAAAGGCGGAAATTCGGCAACCGGAGACATTGAGTTCTGCCTGTGACGTCATCCGCAAATCTCCGCGCGTATCCTAGAAGAAATCACTCCGTGGTGACCGGTTGCCATAGGAATGCGCACTTCCTAGGTGAAAGTTGGAAGATGGAGATCCGATTTACCACATTCGCCAGAGAAGGGAGCGAAAGCAAACAACGGCGTGTCATGTTTGAGAAGAAGAACTCGTTCTACGCAGTTTCGTTTGCGGAAAACCACTCATTCTCCGATCGAGCGATGGGTGTTGTCACCGAAGACGGCACCATGGTAGTTATATATTTATATATAATTCTGAGCCTATTAATTATTTACCATTGTGTTGTCTTGTAGATTTGTGTAGATTTGCGCCTTTCGCATGTAGTAGCCTACAGTAGTTTTTGCAGTAATTTTATCGCTGCGCTAGATTTAAGCTCTTCTTCTCTTAATTAAAAAGCAGTAGCTGTCCAGTGCTGAAACATGGAAAGATACGATTTCCGCGCGCCTCTGTGTTCCCAGGGAATTTCATGCAAATGACCAGCCTCAAGTGCGAATTAACTTCGAAATTATCCCTTAACATTTGCTGCAAATGAATGCAATACATTGATATTACGGTACTGCTGTGGTTCCATTGTATCGTGGTGTATTGAAAATAAGGGCAATTTACGACTGCGGGCAAACCTGAGACAATGTAGACTGAGTTTTGTAGACTCTACTATTGAGATAAAAATGAAATAAAACGTCAGACAGTTAATTCTACCGGCAATTGACAGATTCACTACCTGAGGCTCGAACCTCCGGTGAGCAGATAGTACGGTATGATCGGTAGAACAGTGACTTCCAAGCCCCGGGGGAGCATTCCGAGACGACAACGTCATCCCGTAACGTGCGTCTGATTCCCCAGCTACTAGGTCCAGTGGGGCGAAGGGGGTCTGCTGATTAATCTTGAAAAGTATCAGCCCTCTCGAGACGGCGTTTAAATTAAATGTGTCTGGTGTTTAGCGGGCTTCCTAAACCGTGTCCTGTTACCGGCCTACAGCTGGTAAAAAAAAAAAATGGGAACGAACACTCAAGACGTGACCCAAACTCAGAAGTACTCAAAAGCAGGACACACACACGCATATGTGTAGCCAGTGAAGGAAAGTGGGGTTGCACGTCTCCTGCCAAACATTCTCCTGGGTTGTATATTTGCTATAGGCACTCTTTAGCCAACCAGGGACATAAAGGAATCATTTAAGTGTTAAAACACACCAAAGACCAGCATGCACCGCAGCCTTCCAGGCCTGGTGTGTGACACCCGAGTCTTAGTGCATCTCTGGTAGCTTCTGACAGTACCCCTGTGTCACATTAAGTGAGCCCGGTTAATTTCACCGGCCAAAAGCACCGGACACATCGAAGGGGGAGCCAGGGTGACCTTTGACCTCCGCCACGCTGGTCTTTCCCCACTGCCAAATGCTCTAGTCGGCCCACTGTTTTCTGTGCTGCAGTATCCGCGGAAAAATAAAAATTTTGTTAGTATTGTTATCAATAGGAAAAATTCATTTAATTAATTAATGTCGTGTTTGTGACTGTGAGTCATGATTTCATTCACCAGAGTAATTTAATATCAAATTTATTTTGTTTTATGTAAACAAAATTTCAGGCCGGTTTTTCCTCCTGAATACAGTTTCAATTAGCCACACTTACTCATCAGAGCCAATGATGAGATTGGAATTCAGGTCACTTCGGGGTCCTAATGTCACAGAACATTTGACGGACAATGATGGATTGCCAGAAATGATAGTTGTACACTACATACTGCATTTCCATTTATTTGGTCTTATATAATCAAACCAAAAAAAAATGCGAGAGGAATTATTTTGCCTCCTGGAATCCTGTAAAACCCATATTTTTACGTAATATTACATCATATTGCATCCATTTAGCAAATGCTATTATCCAGTTACAAAATGGCATTTGGTACTTGAGTGCTTCCAGTAGGTTCATAAGAGTGGCAATAATTAACAGATCAGGATAATTAACACCCAATAGTCAATAGTCATGTAGCAAGAAATGTTAAGGCTTACCTGTGCTGTTAGAATAGTCAGTATATCCTGACAAACAAGTATGGCCACATCCTGACAACAAATCGAGTGTTGATTATGTCGGAGGACTGTCTGTAGGAGGCGCTGCAGTGGATCAGTGGACGTGAATAAAGGCTGGAAAATTGCCGTCTTTGTTTGTTTGAACGGATTTGGCAGTTGGGGCGACCTCCACAGTTCTAACGCCTCTGGGTTTTTGCCCCTCCAGGTAAATGTTGACGAGACCATTGACATGCTGCCGAAATCAAGGAAAGCGCTTACCATTCAAGAGATCGCGGCGCTGGCCAGGTCGTCGTTGTACGGTAAGGGGGGGGTTGGGTCGGAACAGTCAGCCCCACCTACATCGTTACAGTGCACTGCATTACTTCATCACGTTACTTTAGCAGGGGGCCGTGTCCGGAGGGACTTACTGTGTAGGAGAATGTAAGGGCATCCTTAAGGGGGGGGTTTATATGGGCTATGGTGTGACAGACCTAGCTAATTTATTTATTGATTGAATGATTGATTGATTGATTGATTGGATGATGGATTGAATGATGGATTGAGTGCTTGAATGATGGTTTGATTTATTTGAATGGTGGATTGAATGATGGATTGATTTATTGATTGATTGATTGAATGATGGATTGATTGATTGATTGATTGATTGATTGATTGATTGAATGATGGATCGATTGATTGATTGATTGATTGATTGAATGATGGATCGATTGATTGATTGATTGATTGATTGATTGGATGATGGATCGATTGCTCGGTCACGCACATCCGGGTATGAAGTTCGCGCGTTGTAGCGTGACCGCAGATCAGGCCTCGGCCTCCGCCTCGTGCGCGCCTGCGGGCGAACGGACGGACAGACGGACGGAGCCTCTCGGTGTTCTGTGCCCAGGTATCTCCCAGGTGGTGAAGGACCACGTGACCAAGCCCACGGCGATGGCGCAGGGGCGGGTGGCCCACCTGATCGAGTGGAAGGGCTGGTGCAGGCCGTGCGACTCCCCCGCCGCCCTGGAGTCCCACTTCAGCTCGTACTCGCACCTGACCGAGGGGGAGCAGGAGGCGCGCTTCGCCGCCGGTGAGTCCCCCCCCCCCCCCCTCAACCCAAACCCCCCCCACACCCTCTGTCCACACCACGCCAACCCCCCACACCCACCCCCCAGACACCACACACACACACCCCCGCCTACACCACAATACTGTCCACCCGCCACACCCACACCATCACTGGCTCCACCCCCCCAGCCACACCCACACAATCACTGACTCCACCCCCCAGCCACACCCACAAAATCACTGACTCCACCCCAGCCACACCCACACAATCACTGACTCCACCCCCCCCAGCCACACCCACACACCCACACAATCACTGACTCCACCCCCCAGCCACATAGTCACTGACTCCACCCCCAGCCACACCCAGACCTTGTTACTGAGCCCTCCAGCACAATAACCAAAACCACATGCTGTCAGTAACACCACCCAATAACCAGGTACCCTGCCCTATGTCACACAGATATAAGCCCCCCCCCCCCCCGCACCTGTCACGCACCGATCAATCTCTCACCCTCCCCCAGCGTGTGCGTCACTTGGCTCTTGGCTCCGCCCCCATCTGTCAGCCAGCTGGCTGAATGTCAGGCGACAGCTTAGAAGGGCAGCTTGTGTGTCATTAACTCATTTCAGGCGGAGGGTAATCTCAGCCCTCTCCCGTCACTAACTTTTCTGTGACACCTGGGGGGGGGGTGGGGGGGAGGGGCACAAGGATAACAGACAGGTGCTGTTTTTAAGCGTTTTCAGTCCCGTCTGCATTGCGGAGAACGTTGTTTTCTGTTCTGCATTTTACGTTCTTGGAGGGCAGAGAAGAATGCAGCCTGGGCAAGTCACTGGGGAAGAACAATCGCTGGATAAATTCAGAGCTCGACCTGTGAGAAAAATCACACCTGAGCCAAATTCTGATTTTAAATACTTTAAGCACTGTAGTTTTTTAGACATGGCAAAAAAAATTCCCCAACAGAACAACCGCAAAGTACATTCAGAGCTCGACCTGTGAGAAAAATGGATGGATTTTTAAATACCTAAAAACTGTAGTTTTTTTAGAGTTCCCCAGCAGAATGATCGCTAGATCAATTCAGAGCCAAAACTGTGAGCAAATCAGACCTGGGTCAAATACTGATTTGAATACTGTTAAAAAAAACTGTAGAGAAAAATACTGCTGTTGATCCCTGTGAATTTAACATTAAAAATATGACTAAAATGTGCTGTAAAATTAGTATTTGAGCCAGATCTGAAGGCCCACAGGCGTTCATAACTGCAGACAGCTGTGATCAGTTGAGAGGAGGGTGGGGGTGGGGGGGGGGGTTGTTTGAAAGTATGTCAAAAAAAAGTATTTCTGGTCAGGATATTAAATTGGTGAACCAGTTTGAGTCCTGACTGACGCAAGCAAGTGTGAGCGGACATTGAGATGTGAGGAAATTGTGGGTAAAGGGTGATTGAGTGCTCTGTCTTTCTCTGTCTCTCTCTCCCTCTCCCTCTCCCTCTCCCTCTCCTTCTCTCTCTCTCTCTCTCTTTCTCCCTCTCTCTCTCTCTCGCTCTCTCTCATTTTCTACTTGAATATGTTTTGTTTTGTGGGTACTTTTATTCCAGTTTTTTCGGTTTTGTTTTGGTTGGTTTTTTAAATATTTTTTTAAATTTCTATTGTTTTTTCTAATTTTTAGGTTTGAAATATTTAGATAAAATGTACTGTCAGATAAAGGGGAATCAAAGGTCTCTCTCTCTCTCTCTCTCTCTCTCTCTCTCTCTCTCTCTCTCTCTCTCTCTTCGGGAGGGCTGCAGGGTTTAGTTGGTTTTTGGTGCCTTTTTAAGCACTCAGCTTCAGTTATTGATTCAGCTGAAGAGGGGTCCACACATGCTGTTTCTAAGGCCCGGTCTCCGTGATTTTTCTAACTGGCTGCCGGTGAAAAGAACAGGCTCTTGGCTCTCCGGGGCTGCGGGCTCGAAGCCGGCTCTAAAGGGCGTGCGCTGCGTGTTTTCTTCCCGCCCCCCCAGGCGTGGCCGAACAGTTTGCCATTGCCGAAGCCAAACTGAGGGCGTGGTCATCTGTGGACGGAGAGGACTCGTACGAAGACTCCTGCGACGAGGACGCCGCGCCGTACAGCGATGCCAACCTGACGACACAGAGCGGAGGTGTGCACCTGAGCACACCTGTGCACACCTGAACACACCTGAACACACCTGTGCACACCTTCACGCACCTGAACACACCTGTGCACACCTGAGCACACCTGTGCAAAACCTTCACGCACCTGCACATACCTGAGCACACCTGAACACACCTGCGCGCACCTGTGCACACCTTCACGCACCTGAACACACCTGAGCACACCTGTGCACACATTCACGCACCTGAGCACACCTGTGCACACCTGAACGCACCTGAACACACCTGCGCACACCTGTGCAAAACCTTCACGCACCTGCACACACCTGAACACACCTACACAGACCTGAACACACCTGCGCACGCCGGAACACACCTGCACACGCCAAGTATTCTACAACTGTACATACCTACCCATTATACCTGTACAAACCTGCACACACTACACCTGTACACAACTGCACTGTGCACACAAACGTAAACACACAACTTGACCGCACACACATTCAGGCGCACTAGCTGAACACGCCTGCTAGCGACGCAGCTGTAAACGCACGCGGCGGGCGGCCAGGTCACCTGACGTCAGCGCGACGCGGCCGTAAAAAGGCCTCGTTAACGACCGCCCCCTCTCTGCTCCGAGTCATTACCCAGAATGCACTGCAAACGCAGGACGCTCAGACGCGGTATCTCTGTAGTACAGCCTGAGATGCCCTTCTCTGTCTGCGGAGAATATACTCCACCGTAGGCACGGTTACTCTACCCGCGCTCAGAGGGGGGATGGGGGAGCGGGCGGGGGGGGCGGGGGGGTGTAGCGCAGGGTCCTAAGGGGTTTCGTGGCAGATATTTCTGTACAGGCCTCTGATCGGACTTGCCTTTGTTCTACTGCTCTACTTTCCCTCCGAAAACACGGCCCCCTGCGTGGACCACTCCCATGGCTTTCATCCGTCCTGCAAATTTAATGAGAATATTTCGCTCTGCCGGCGGGATGGGGGGTGGGGGGGGGGGGGGGTGATCTTCGGGTTGGCAGCCGGGGGGGTGGAGGGACGTGGGTGTTCACATGGGCCTGCTCCTAAAAGAGAGCCAGATACCTAATGTTTTTTTTTTGTTTTTTAATCAGTAAAACTGGGGCTCTACGCTGAGATTTTTCCCAAGGAGCACTTGTGCTCCTAAGCTGAAATATTTACGAGCACACTAATGCATCCCAATTAGCGCGTGTGCTCCTGAATTATTCTTCCCGTCGGTGCACATCAGTGCTCCTCCAATGGGAGCACGGTAGAGCCCTATTACGAGTGGGTGGAACATTATGCTCTGCTTTCTGCCAGACGGCAGTAGTGTATTTCGGACAGAATGGATTAAGCCTTTCTGGCTGTGTGTGACGCTCCCTCCTCTCTCTCTCTCTCTCTGTTTACACTCCCTCCACCCAAACCACCCCTAAACCACTTACCCACCACCCTTACCCCTCTCTGCCCCCTCATCACCCTCTCTCTCTCTTTCTCTCTCTCACACATACACACACTCTCTCTCTACCCCCTCTCCTTCGTTCTTATTTTCTCTTCCTGTCCTTTTCTCTTACTTTCTTTCCCCTCTCCTCTCTTTCTATGCCTCCCTCTCCCTTTCTCTCTACCCCTCCCTCCTCTCTCTTCTATTCTCCATTTTTCTCCCCTTATCCTTCCCTCTCTCCATCTGTCTCCCTTTCTATCTCACCCTTTTCATCTCTCTCTTTCCACTCTCCCTCTCTCTCTACCCCTCCCTCTCCTCCCTCCTTTTTTTCCCTCTCTCACTTTCTTCATCCTCCCTCCACCTCTCTCTTCCTTTCCCTCTCCTCCCTTCCTCCCTCCCTCTCTTGGCTGTTCTCACACCCTCCCACCCCACCTCCCCCCCCTCCACCTGCAGACTCCTCCCTCTACCCCCAGTTCATCCAGGACCTGTGGCAGGGGCAGGTGTTCCAGCCGGAGGTGCCGCGCCCGGCCGAGGATAGCCCCGCCCCTCCCGGAGCCCCGGCGGACACGCCCGACACCTTCTGCTCCAGGGTGTCCTGCCTGGAGGACGGCCCGGTGCCCGAGAGCGCGCGCAATCCGCCCCCCTCGCCGTCCCACGCGGGGTGCCCGCGGGGGGGCCAGGAGCCGCTGGAGGAGGAGGAGGCGAAGACGGGGGACAGCACCCCCTGCTGCCCCAGCAGGGGCATGAGCCAGGACTCCGCCTACACCCCTTCCAGCTGCCTGTCCTACCTGGATGCGGAGGACGAGTTGGAGAGCACCGACCGGGACGTCCTGCTCGGGAACACCACCTGCCGGAAGGTCTTGGATGAGCCCTCCTCTGGAGCCATGTCCTTGGAGGAGGAGGAGGAGGAGGATGAAGATGAGAGGAGGGAGGAAGGACATCAGTGACTCAAATCCATCCCCTTCCCCTCATTCACATTTTGGGGGGGGTTGTATGATCTCTCCATTCCTCTTCAAAGGAACCCCACCCCCCCTTCTCCATCCCACTCCCCCATCCTCAGCTCTAACCTGCTGTAATATACAAACCTTTACATCTCCACTCCCTGGAGTGATGTGATTGTGGAAACGCAGACGACAGAAGAACTTTATCTTTAAATATGTCTGAATGTGTTTCCAGGTTTTTTTCGGCAACACCCCCATATACCCTACCTCTTCTCCCTGTTCTTTCCTGTCACCCCCTTCACAAAACCACTCTCCTCTGTTGACTCTCCCACCCCCCCATCCCCCCCCCGGCCCATCCAGCTCAAATCATCGGCGTCCAGTGACTGAAAGCGAACGCTTCGGAATCGCTCTCCCCTCCTGAAGGACCCCACTGAGTTCCTGCAGCGTAGCTGTCCGCCACGCGCCTGCTAATTAACCTGCCACTAAAGATAGCAAAAAAATCGAGCCGCAGGAAAGATCGCAACAGATAAGGTTACGTCTTTTTAAATAGAAAAAAAAGAAAAACACTCAGACAGATGAAACAAAAAAAATGATATGCTTCTATTGTACTAGTTTTATATCATTCCGAATGTTGTTGTAATAGTTATTATTAGGATGATCTTCGGGCATAATGATGTATTTCTGCAGACAGTTGTAGAAATTAAATTGCACTCCTTGTCTTAAAAAAAAGAAATTTTAAAAAACCCAGAATGTTCCCAAAATGGACCTTTTTTAGTGGTAGAGGTACTGTGTTTTGTTTATGAAAAGGTGAAAATAGAAATCAACGATAGAAGTAGTAGTTTTTCAGTGCCGCCGTAAAAACAGTGGATCTCAGATTTTCTCTATTTTTCTATGCTGTGCCCGGCTTTGGTCTATCTTCCACTGTGCCGTGTCAGTTCTGTGCAACTACGCTAACGTAGCCACCGGTCGCTAACTCCTCTCTTTGTTTAATCACTGTGTGATATCCGCTATAGGAAGAGAAAGAAAAGAAAAAAAAGACTTTTTTTTTTACGGAACTTCGACTGCGTTTTTTTGTATTTTGTCGTTATTCTCTGCCTTGTTATGGTCATGCTCTGGAAAAAAAAAAAGAAAAACATTTTAACTGTCCAAAAACATTACAATGGCCTACGGTCTTATAAATCTTCTGTAATTGCTTCTCTCTCTCTCTTTCTCTCTCTCCATATCAAGCCTCGAACGCATAATTTGATTTCAGTCCTGATAATATTTGAGACAAGATTGATATTATTAATGGGGAAAAATGCATGATTAAACTGTAAGTTAGATTAACAAAATGCATATTCAGAGAGCAGCCACATGAAGACAGTCACTGGGCTGAAATAGTCTCTCATGGAAACGGTAGGTGGTTTCAGTGCGGGATGATAAAAATATATTATATATATTTTTATATATTATTTCTATACTATTAGTGATGTTATTTTTATAAATTTTATTTGTATTATTACTATTATGAATACAAACCTGCCACTACTACTCCTGCTTCTACCTCCACTAGTACTACTACTGTACTACTACTACTACTATAATAATAATAATAATATGTACTAATGGCACTAAATCCATTTTCGTTTCAGTCTGGCACAATTCTGAGTTTGAACAATCCATTAATTGCACAGCTTTCTTGTGCAAATCATACATCTCTTTCTTTTTGGATGTTTTCTTGACGATTTTTCTCTTTCATAATTTCAAATCATTTCATAATTTCTAAATTCTAAATTTGCAGGCTCTTTTTTAATCATCGAATGGCCAAAGAAACACACAAGAGATAAATGACGTGTGCGCACGCACAGAACAAGCGTAGGTTTTTTATCCAGTTAATTGCCATTGGCAGCGTTTTAATCTGTTCATAACATACGACTGCCCAGGTCAAGCATATCTGGCGTAAGAATATAAAAGAAGATATCAAGACACATTTCAGCACTTTTTTTGCATTTTATTCACCTCTGATGTACAAAACACTATTTCTATTGTCTGCTTATATGTACAGTATGTACAGAAACTAACACAGGTGAGTCTACAGCTACCCTTTTGTTATCAGAGAGTACGAACAGAGTCTTGGTATATGGTAAATGGACTGCTTTTAAATAGCTCCTTTATCCAAAGCACTTCACAATTGATGCCTCTCATTCACCCATTCACACACACACTCACACACGCCAACGGTGAAAGGCTGCCATGCAAGGTACCAGTCAGCTCGTTGGGAGCAATTAGGGGTTAGGTGTCTTGCTCAGGGACACTTCGACACGCCCAGGGCGGGGGATCGAACCGGCAACCCTCTGACTGCCAGACAAACGCTCTTACCTCCTGAGCTATGTCACCCTGTCTTCTAAAGTCTTCTAAAGTAGCATGGTCAGAGATGTGGACACAAATACGTGATACAGTTTATACACCTTAAAACATTGTGTTTTTTAAAAATTATTATTATTATTTTTTAGACAGTTATTAAGCAGTTATATTACATTCATGTTCCAGGGACATAGTGAATGGGTTTTTGCAATGATGAGATGAGGAGTTATTGCTCAGAATGCACTGCATTACCTGTGTGTGTGTAATCGCTCGGATAACATTGTGTAAAAGATCTCTGATGCTCAGATATGAGGGGTTTGCCTCTTTTCGCAATTTTTAAGGACAGCGTTTTGCTTCACGTGTCCCTCGAGCTTTGGTTGTGTGTGGGCGGCAGTGTAGTATAATGGCTAAGGAATCGGTCTTGTAACCTAAAGATCGCAGGTTCGATTCCTCGTTAGGACACTGCCTTCATACCCTTGAGCAAGGTACTTAACCTGCATTGCTCCAGTATATATCCAGCTGTATATTTGGATACAATGTAAGTCGCTCTGGATAAAAGCATCTGCTAAATGTAATGTAATAGTTGAATCTGAGTAATTAAAATGAGCAATTATCAGGCCAAATTTGAGAAAGTGGCCATTTCAGGTGCAACATCGCCTTTTCTGGCAATAACTTCTCTTCTATGGTAAGATTAAGCTATTTCAAAGTAGCAGGTGTTCATAAACAATCGACAATGCATAGTACTGTAATTTATCAAATAAGTTTTGCACAGCTTAAATAGTTATTGTTACACGACAAACAAATGCTTGCTGTCCGATGACTTTCCTGACATTTATTACACATAAACTGTTTTTTTTTGTTGTGAAAAATCCACAGTGAAAGAGAAATCAAAGATGATACAGGTCCCGAAGCAGTACCCGGAGAGTCTACAGTAAGGTTTTCATATTGTAAAAACTAGAAGAAGAAAAAAACCCAAGCCCTCGCTCTGTCTATGAGAAACAGTTCATGCATCCGCCACAACACGGTCACCATTCAAACGGTGGTAAATTTCACACACTACCACCGAACGCGCTTCCCCTTATATATGTATATATATATATATATATATATATATATATATATGCCATGTAAATCTCTGCCGTTGTACAGTTTCCAGTCATCTGGGTAAATAATTTTCACATCGACATAAAATAGTGGTAATTTCAAATGCGGTTCTGTACATTTACTACAAACACGTGTATGAATATATGCACAGACATATATACATAAATACATGTACAGGTATTATGTGAATGTGCATGTGCACACAAAGTTATGTATGTAAGTGTTTGAATGTGTGAGTCTATACATTATATATGTATATATATATATATATATACATATATATATAAAGAGAGAGAGAGAGAAAGAGAGAGAGAGAGAGTGAGTGAACTCCTCATTCATTTCCCTGTATAAGGGACTTGCTCCGTTGGTTAAAGTGCCTAGCGTGTGCTACATGTAGCAGACGTGGGTGGGTTTAGTGGACGTGGGCGGAGTCAGTTGGGGAGCATGTGCAGACACTGCTGGCCTACGGTCCACCGTCGAGTCCTGGCCGGGCCGGTGTGAAGTGGCCGGCTGCCCTGCCCCGTGGAGACAAGCCGCAGCTAGGCAGGGTCTCCCGGCGCCCTCCTAGCCAAATCGGGTGCCCGCCGCCTGCCTGTCTGCCCCAGCTGCAGCTGCAGCTGCGCATGATGCGTAAGAATGCACTGACTGACTGCGCAGCCGCAGCTGGTGGGACTACTAAACGTGAGGTTTTTTTTTTCCTAATCAGGAGAAGAGAAATAAATCAGAGATGAAAGTTAACCTTTTGAAGAATAGTTTTTTTTTTTCCCTTCTGAATTCTAAATCAGTGTTCTAGAACTCCATCGCTTTCAATATCCGGTAGTGATTGTTACAGCAGCATTAGAATGTTCAGTTAAGAACATTTTAATCTCATATTTGTGGCCTCGCAGCTTAAAGGGTTATAAGTAAACCAGAAATTGCCATGAAAATTCATGGAACTATTTTCTTCTGGTTTGGTATCAATAAATGGATGCTGCAGTTTTAAGGTAGGTCATTGCACAACTCTTTCTGCAAGCATCTGCAATATGCCTAAGTACATGTCTACATTCCCTCCCCCTCCCTCACTATTCCCCCTCTCCCCTGTACACACACACACACACACACACACACACACACACACACACACACACACAAAGCCCTGTCAGCCTACGTCCTATTTACAGTAAATGAACAACATTTTCAACACATTGTCTATGGTTAAGGTACAATAGACACACACATACACACACACACACACACACACACACACACAATCATGAGCTCACTCAACTAGCCCTGAGGATTCATCATTCTTTTTTCGGTTGCCCTCACTTAGACTCATCCTTGAAGTGGGAGGGGCTGTGCTCGTACGGAAGCTGTCATTGGTCCTCGCTGCGGGAAGGGCTGTACTTGTATGGCAACTGAGATTTGGTCACATTGTGGGATGGGCTGTGTTCATACGAGAGCTGTGATTGGTCCATGCTGTGGGAGCTGTACACTGATTTGTACTCATTGTGGGAGGGGCTAAATTTGTACACTAGTTGCGGTCCCTCATCGTGTTCAAATGATATGTTGTCACTGTAAGAGGGGGTGTATTCGTATGGCAGCTGTGGATCATTCTCATTGTGGGAGGGGCTGATTTCGTACAGCGGCATTGATTCGCTGTCATTGTGGGAGGGGCTGATTTCGTACAGCGGCATTGATTCGCTGTCATTGTGGGAGGGGCTGATTTCGTACAGCGGCATTGATTCGCTGTCATTGTGGGAGGGGCTGTTTTCATACAGCGGCAGTGATTCGCTGTCATTGTGGGAGGGGCTGTTTTCATACAGCGGCAGTGATTCGCTGTCATTGTGAGAGGGGCTATTCTCACACAGAACCTGTGATTTGCTGCCATTGTGGGAGGGGCTACTCTCACACAGAACCTGTGATTTGCTGCCATTGTGGGAGGGGCTACTCTCACACAGAACCTGTGATTTGCTGCCATTGTGGGAGGGGCTACTGTCATACGGAGGCTGTGATTTGCTGTCATTGTGGGAGGGGCTTTGCACATAGGGCAGCTGTGATTCGTCCTGGCCGGAGCTCTTTTCGTGCGATGGCCGCGATTGGCCCCCGGGTTCGGATGGGTGTGGCTCCCGCGGAAGCGTCAGCGTCCGGTGGCGGTCCCACAGCCTGTGGAGCTCCGTGGCCTCCGCCTCCCGATTGCTGGAGCCGCTATCTCGGAAACTGGCCAGCGGGGGGCGCACTTTCACCCCTTTCACGGTCACGGATCCCTCGATGGCCTTTCGCAGCTGCACACACAGTATACATGGACGTTATTAAAGAAAGAAACTGAACAATTTCACTGTTTTATTTTTTTTTTTAATTACACTTTATACTTGTAATTTATCCCATTTGCTTTTTGGCATTTTGACAGAGCTTAACGGTTCGTTCGCACGGGTCATATGGCAACCGTTGCCGCAGCGGTACCGGGTTTCGGTAACCGACCCAAAGCTCCCCCTCACCTCCTTCAGTGAGACGACTCCAACGAGCCGCCCGATGCTGGTGACGTAGGCGTGGTCCAGGCCGAGCAGGGAGAAGATGGTGTGGGTCTGCGTGGATGAAAACGCAAGAGAGAGCGTGCTGCTATAGCCGTCACCCTCCAGTAGTGGGCGGTATAAAAACTTTCTTCGGCTCTTTGTGCAATAATACAACTGTTCAATAGCTAAGAGTTTGACTGTATGGGGTCTGTTAAAAAAAGAGGCTTTTGTCATTGCTTGTTGAAGAGGCAGACGAAGGAAAATAGTTTTTTTTTTTTTTTAAAGGAATGTTACCTTGGCTTCAGTTCAAATACTATCGATTACTGTCAAAGTGAAGGGGTTCTCTTTGTAAGGTGGGGTTAATGTCCATATAAAAGAAAATAGAAAAAGAAAAACTCCCAAGGCACTCAATCACTTGAATAGCAATGTGAAAGCCTTTATTTTCTGGCTATAACATAGTAAAATGGAGGCAGACAAAGGTAACCAGACAGTCATGAGGGGGCGGGGCCCTGGAAAAGAGGCGGAGCCTCGCACCCACCTTGTGGAGCGATGTCCGTTCCACCAGCTGGAAAGGGGCGGGGTCGATCTTGCAGTTGCTGAAGTCGACTGGCTCGGCCAGCTGTAGCTCCTCCCACTCGGCGACCTGGAGGGAGAGGGGAAAGCACAGGATCCGCCCACTTCAGCCAAAAAACCCTCCGCTGAACTGATTGGGTGGGCGGAGCCCAACTGGCAACTTCCTGTGTGGATTGTAGCATAATGGGTAAGGAACTGGTCTTGTGACCTAAAGGTCGCTGGTTTGATTCCCGGGTAGGACACTGCCGCTGTACCCTTGAGCAAAGGTACTTAACCTGTATTGCATCCGGTCCAATATCCAGCTGCATAATTGGATGCAATGCATTGTGAATGCTGTGTAAAAGTTGTGTAAGTCGCTGTGGACAAGAGCGTCTGGCTAAATGCCTGCAGTGGAATTAGTTTGCATGATCTCTCCCTGTCAATAGACACGCAGGTTCGGTTCACTGGAGCGCTTAAATAGCCCATAGGTATGAGTGTGTGAGCGAATGGTGGTGCAGGCATGTAGTATAATGGGTAAGGAGATGGTCTTGTAACTTAAAGGTCACGGTTTCGATTCCCAGGAAGGACACTTAAGTACTTAACCTGCATTGCTTCAGTATATATCCAGCTGTATAAATGGATGCGATGTAAATGCTGTGTAAAATTTTTTTTAAAAAGTGCAAGTCGCTCTAGTGCTAAATGCCTGTAATGTAATGAATGTTGTGTGTACGTGCTCTGCGATGCGTTGGCGACCTGTCCACAATGTATTCCTGCCTTCTGATTCGGTGAACGAGTCTTTTGAACGAATCTTTTTAGTGAACTGATTCTACTGATTCAGTACACTAAAAAGAACTGTTTTGCCCATCACTAATGCTGGGACAGACTCCTTACTCTGACCAGGAATAAGTGGATTAGACAATGGACGACGGATGGACGGATGGATGACCAAAGCTGGGCAAAACTTTTGTCAAAAACACTAACCTGAACCAACAGGGACTCAATGAAAATTACAGAGATCAGCCAGACAAGAGAGAGTTGCGCTACACAAAGGGACAACAACCTCACTGCTGTTCAGCTGATACACGGAACATCGCTGGTAGGCATAAAACTGGCAGCAAACGTAAAAAATAATGCCCCTGTATTGGAGGCAGGCAGAGTTCAGTCTCACCTCTGCTAAGGTCATGTCATCCTCTGCACGTGGGACTTCCTGTCAACAAAGAGGAAGGAAGGGTATGCACATAAACACACCTCCCCACAACACACACGCGCAAATGCACACACACACACGCATGCACACACACGCATGCGCACGCGCACGCACACACACACATACATGTGCACGTGCACACACACACCCACATGGGCACACACTCAGACACTAACACACACATGCACACGAACACACACGTGCACACACACACACACGCAAACACGCACACACGTGCAAAACCCCATGACTAAACCATCCCAAAAAACGAATAGAACCGAGAAAGAGAGGAAGTGACATCACTGGATATATCCCAGCGAGAGAGAATGGATGTAATTTACAGGCCATAAATATTTTATATCAGAAAGATCAGTCACATAGCAGTCACTTCAGAAAGATAGAGAGAGGGCAAGGCAGAAAGAGAGAGATAGCAAACTCCTCATTCATTGCCCTGTTTAGGGAGTTGTTCTGCTGGTAAAGTGGACTTGTGCTCACAGACAGCTGAAGTGGGTGGGTTCAGCTGAGACAGGCAGTTAGGCAGTTAGGCAGTTAGGCAGTTAGGCAGTTAGTCAGTTAGGCAGTTAGGCAGTTAGGCAGTTAGGCAGTTAAGCAGTTAGTCAGTTAGTCAGTTAGGGAGCACTTGGCCAGACTGAAGAGGGAAAGCGACGTGAAGAAAGCATAAGTCCCCGCGTGGGACCAGATGTTTTTTGGGGTTTTTTTTTTGGAGACTCCTTACCGCAGTTGTTATCCTCACGCGCTTCTGCTTGCGGCCCTCGGGGGGCGCCGAACCCCCATTGTTCTTCCGAAGGAACGGACGAGGAGGAGGACGAGAGACAGAGAGAGAGAGAGAGAGAGAGAGAGAGAGGATATGTCACCTGAAACATAAGCACTGCACAGAGACAACATGGCTCAGCCGTAGCCCATGGCACTCAGACACGGTCACGGACCGAGAAGAGCTCGATGCAAGGGCGGGACAGGGACAGGGAAGCCCCTGCGGTGTCACTGTCCCAGGCCCAGTGCGTTGTGGGAAGTGGCACCCGCCTTACCTCCACAGGTTCCTTCTGCAGGCTGGAGGTGGAGCTCCTCAAAGCACCTGTGAGGACAGGTAGACATAGTGTGTCAGTGCGTGCTTGTGTGTGTGTGTGTGTGTGTGTGTGCGTGTGTATCAGCGCAGGCATGTGTGTGTGTGTGTGTGTGTGTGAGGCGGGGCCTGTAGAATACAGTACATACTGGACTGAGTCTCCATATTCTTGAGGCTGCTTTCCCTCTTGAGGACAGACTTCAGGGGCCTCTGGGAGCTGAGAGATGACCTCTCTGTAGAGATCTACAGAGACAAGAGTATTACCACACACACACACACACATACACGCACACACGCACACACACGTATGCCTACACACACACATACGCACACCCACACACACACGCACGCACGCACACGCACACGCACACGCACACGCACACCCACACACACGCACGCACGCACGCACGCACACGCACACACGCACACCCACACACAGACACACGCACACACACACACACACACCCACACACACGCACGCACACCCACACACACAGGTCCGAGGCTCGCGCTCACCAGGTAGCGTACTTCCTGGTCCTCCTCCAGCAGGGTCTCCTGGCTGCGGGTCTGCTCCTGGGGGGGCAGGTTGGCGTGGCACTCCTGGGGGGGCAGGTTGGCGTGGCGCTCCTGGGGGGGCAGGTCGGCGTGGCGCTCCTGGGTGCGCTCCCGCAGGTACTCCCGCCTGCGCGGGCGGCTCAGCTGGTGAGAGAGCAGCGACTGCAGCCGCGAACGCTCGATGGACCCCAGCAGGATCATCGACTCTGCGGGGGGAAAGGGAAGGGGAAGGGGTGCATTGTGGGTCTGGGACTGTCAACTGTCACATAGGAAGTGGTGCGTCGTGGGCTTTTTGGTGCATTACTGGACTGCCACATGGAGAGTGAGGCATTGTGGGACTGTGTGTGTCTTACCCGTAGACTCCACCAGCGCTACGGTTTTGAGGTGGCTGATCAGCAGGACGTCCCGCAGGTCCCTGTAGCAGCAGTTTAGGGTGATGTAGCGCACGTCCCGCACCATGATGTCCTCTACATGGATACTGTACCTCCTGAGAGAGGGGGGAGAGGGAGAAAAAGAGGGCACGAGGGAGAGGAAGAGAGAGGAGAGAGAGCCAGATTGATGATGGGCGGAGGAGAGAGAGGGAAGAGTGAGAGAGGGAGAAGGAGTAAAGGAGACATCAAGGAGAAGAAGGGAAAAGAGGATGGGGGAGAGTGAAAGGGGAAACAGAGTGATAGCCAGAGAGAGAGAGAGAGGAGAGAGAGAGAGAAAGAGCAGTAGGGAAAGCTATGAGAGAGAGAGAGAGAGAGAGAGAGAGAGAGGGAGAGAAAGAGAGAGAGAGAGAGAGAGAGAGGGAGAGAAAGAGAGAGAGAGAGAGAGAGACTCACTCGTGGTGCCCCCAGCCCAGCTCGGGCAGGTAGGGCAGCTTCTTGATGCGGATGATGGAGTCGTACAGGGAGGGCTGCAGGCTCTGGGCCACGGCGTTGGCCAGGATCACCGCGATCATCACCGGCAGGATGTGCGCGATCTGCCCGGTCAGCTCGAACACGATGACCGCCGTCGAGACCGTGTGCGTGACCGCGCCGGAGAGGGCCGCTGCGCCTGGGGCAGGTGGACAGACGGCGTAGCGGTTAACTCCACCCCCCTCCAAACCCCCCTCCAAACGGCCCCCCCCTTCCCCCACCCCCAGAACAGAACCACAGTCCTACTGAAATACAGGCCATGTTCGCGCTGAACGCTACATTCACCCTGAAGTTCTAAACCAGTGGTCTCAAACTCGTTGCCATGGAGGGCTGTGTGTACGCAGGTTTTCATTCCAACCAATTAACCCTGCCTTAATTGAGTTCAATTACTCATTCAGCCATATGCATTTAACTGCACTGAAGCACAGAATATAAGCAAGTTTTTATTTAGACAATGCGGGTCACCATAGACGTCGGGTCACCATTATGTGCAAACCTGCATCCCTAATTCAGCAAATAATTGAACTAATTATATAATCAAGATCTGAGGCTGGAATAAAAACCAGCATACACACGGCCCTCCATGGCACTGAGTTTGAGACCACTGTTCCACACGACCTGCAACGTTCTGGAACTCTTTTGTGATGTCATCGCTCTTCATTGGTGGGCGTGTCCCATAGCCACTGGTGTGTAATCAGATCATTGGCGGATGGACTGACAGATGGACGGACAGATGGATGGACGGATGTAATATGAGATGGTCATATGTGTATGTTTGGATTTTTATGTTCATATTGTAACGTATGAACTGTGAATGGTAAATGTGAGATGTCCTGTTTTTCATGTATGCAGTAGGATCTCTCTGATCCTAAGACAATTTTCTCCCTTGGGGAACAATAAAGTTAACCTTAACCTTTAACCGTAAGCAGCGGGTGACATATTTAATGAGCTGCTGTCTCATTGGACGAAATCCACCCAATCAGAAGCCAGAGTCACAGTGGACATCGATTACAGTATTTTTTCAGCCCACAAAAACAGTTCTGTTTTCAGCCATTTTCTTGTCTTGAACGCTGTCTGACGTCTGAGCCTGATCCATCAGTGCAATGTAGTCCTTCTCAAGCTCGTCTAACCTTACATTACGTTACAATACAGGCATTTAGCAGACGCTCTGTATCCATTTATACAGCTGGATATGTACTGAAGCAATGCGGGCTAAGTGCCTTGCTCAAGGGTACAACGGCAGCGTCCTACCCAGGAATCGAGCCTATGACCTTTCGGTTACAAGCCCAGTTCCTTACCCACTGTGCTACACTGCCACCCAGCCTGCCACCCAACCTGCGGGGCTATGAATGGTAAATGGTAAATGCATTTATATAGCGCTTTTATCCAAAGCACTTTACAATTGATGCCTCTCATTCACCAGAGCAGTTAGGGGTTAGGGGTTAGGAGTCTTGCTCAAGGACACTTCGACACGCCCAGGGCGGGGTTTGAACCGGCAACCCTCCGACTGCCAGACAATCGGACTTACCTCCTGAGCTATGTCGCCCTATGACGTTGAAAGGGTGTCTCGAATAGCTATTTCAGAGACAGACAGAGATAACATCCCCGCACAGATCCCTCTGAAATCGCTTGTTTGTGTTCGCATTGAGGCAGCCGCAGTCTTCTGACCGACGGCCTCGTTCGTTAACAGTGACACAGGGAGATTTGGTTCACTGATCACCCTGGTCAGAGCTTAACACGGCTTCGCCCCCCCCTCCCCCCCCGTTCAGGTGCGCGTCTCCTCCAATGCAATCGCAAGGAGGACATCTCAATAACATTTAAAAGCCAAGCTTTTTTCAGAGAATCAGGAACTGCAAAAAACACGTTACACGCAGGAGGCGCACAGGACACCACCTGCGTGTGTCCCTGATCTGTGGAACGAGAGAGAGAGAGAGAGAGAGAGAGAGAGAGATTCAAAAAAGAGGAAGAAAGAATGAATGAGCTAAAATTACACAAGGGGATAATCACGTAAAAGTGTCACTGTGTGTCACTGAGCCCACCAGCTGCCAATAATGCGTTTGATTATTAATAACGTGTTGCCTGGTGCATTACGTCTCTCACAGCGCCAACGCTGGCTATTAATAACCCTGACAGGCCTCCGAGCGAGAAGACGAGAGGGTTCGGAAAAGACGTGTGGGGGGCGGAGGCGTGTTCGCGAATGCTAACGCAACGGAGTGTAGCGCAGTGGGTAAGGAACTGGGCTTGTAACCGAAAGGTCGCAGGTTCGATTCCCGGGTAAGGACACTGCCGTTGTACCCTTGAGCAAGGTACTTAACTGAAATTGCTTCAGTATATATCCAGCTGTATAAATGGATACAATGTAAAAATGCTATGTAAAAAAAGTTGTGTAAGTCGCTCTGGATAAGAGCGTCTGCTAAATGCCTGTAATGTAATGTAACGCTAACGTCCCGCGCTGACAACCTCCGCCCAACACCAGGAGGTGAGCGCCGCCCATTCCGTCGAAGCGCGTAGCGTGGCGGTTCGCTTTAGACGTCAAATCCAGCTCGCCTCTGCGCCGACCGTGGAGCTACGGGGTTCGCGGTGATAGCCTGTGGAGCTGGGGGGGGGGTTTCATTATTAGCAACAGCGACACCTCTGGCCAACTGAGGAAACTGCTGTGTGTCTGAGAAGCAGATGTCACAATAACGCTATTCCATGAAAGGCCCCTACATGACAAAATATAATATAAGCCTACACAAGGCATGGCTGGTGAGTGACAGTGCCATAGGTGATATGAGTGAGAACATACTGTGCTTGGTGTCAGTTGTCATAATCCTCTATGAATGTTTATGAAACACCTACATAGGCATGACATAGTGCTGATGAAGACAGCGTTGCGGAGGTGACTGGGGCAGTGTCTCGCTGGGGGAGGAGGGGATTCCCTTTGGGGGATCTGAGAGGAGGGTGGGAGGGAACGGGCCGGGACGGGACGGGGGCGCAGACTCACCCACTACAGCGTACACCCCAGGCACAATGGGATAGATGCTGCCGTCGGGGTGGATGCTGTCCGGGAACCAGGTGGCCATGATCTCACCGACCAGCCGACCAAACGCAGCCCCTGCACACACATTCAGAGAGTTACACACTCTCACACACGCACACACACACACACGCACGCATGCACGCACGCACGCATGCACGCTCGCACGCGCACACACACACACACTCTCACACACACACACACATGCATGCACGCATGCATGCACGCACGCGCACACACACACACACAGACACACAGACGCATGCACGCACACACACACGCACACGCACACACATACACATGCACACACACGCACGCACGCACGCACGCACACACACACATGCTCACCAATTAGAAAAACTGGCATGAAAGCCCCACATGGCACCGGCATAGTGGTTGCCAAAGCAGACATCCAGAACTAAGAAAAGAGAGAGAATGAGGGTCAGCACAGCCGTCTAAGAGCCACTGTAGAGACGCACAACCCACAACCTTTAAGATAAAGGAAGACGAGGGTTCATGTTTTATTAAACTGAACCACTGGGGTGCAGGTGAGGTACCAGGTGAGGTTTTACATGTTCCTGGAAAACGGCCAGTGAATCTGCCATCCTACCTACGAGAGGATCTTACCTTCATGATGATGAAGAGGATGAGGGTGATGAACACGTTGAGGTGCGGATGTTTCCACACCTTGACGGGGCCGATGTAGTAAAACTCATCAGCCACGCCCTGCTTGGTCCAGGTCCGGTTGTCCAGCAGAGCCACCAGGGCTTCATGCTGGGTCAGCTGAAGGAGCAGGAAGTCAGACAGGATGTGAGAATGCAGACTACATTTCCCAGGATGCACCGCTCAAGACATGACCATGCTCCTTCAGCCTGAACATTCAGTTCAATTCAATTCAACTGCTCCATAGGCAGGGCAAACCAAAGCACTGCTACTAAATCAGAGTATCTGTCACAGTACAACATGCACATGTCAGGATTTTCTGGGAAATGTACCCAACTGCAGAGTAGGGGGAAAAAAAACAAAAAACTCCAAATGGAAAATTCAAAGACTTTAATGTCAAAAAACTTGGGAACAAACAAAGGGGCCATGCGGGGAAACTTTCAAAAACACCAAAAAAAATTTCAGAAAAGAAAAACAGCCAAACTTAACAAAATCCAAAACACGCAGAACAGAACTCGGGCAGGGCAGAACACAGTAAGCAGAACGCACACAGGCAGAAACTCACAAGCAGAAACACAAGGAACCAGCACCTGAGTCAGGGAAGCAAAGAACTTAAATAGAGGGGCAACTAATAAGACACAGGTGAGCACGATACACAATCACAACAGACAGGGAAGGGATAACGAGACGCAAACAGAAACAATGATAGAATACTTGAAAACAATAATACAATTAAACCAAGGGGAAACCAATGAGGGAGATCTAACTGAAACACAAAACTGAAGTGCCGCCATCTGGCGGCCCAAAAAAGGAAAAACAGAAACAAAAAAAGGCAGAATCCTGAGAGCATGATTAGATAAATAGCACTATTAGAAATGAAACTGAGGTCCTGTCTCGATTAGACCATTAAAGATGGAGTAGGGGTGTCCATTTTTTGTGTCCTGGTCTAACTCACAAAAGTGGCTCTCTAAATTTGGCCACATAATCATCCCCCCACACAGCTGATTAGCTACACATTGCCTTGAATTCACAACCCACTTTGATTTCCCAAAGCAGTCACTGCTTATGGGAATTGAGGTAAATTACCACAAAATGAATGAAATATAGAAATTGGTGCCGCACAACTTTCTCCATCTTCTTTTTTTTCAAATGACACACTAAACTCTCAGTGACCAGCGGTGCAAGAAAATCCACAACCTGAACCAGAACCAGAACCAGAATCAGAATCAGAATCAGAATCAGAATCAAAACCAGAACCATAACCAGAATCAGAATCAGAATCAGAACCAGAACCAGAACCAGAAACAGAATCAGAATCAGGACCAGAATCGGAACACCTTTGAAGGAAATTCTTTGGTTATTAGAGTGCACAGCTGCAAAATAAATCTGTGAAATGAAGCAATGTGTTATTTAGCGGTGTTATTTAACAGGATGAGTAACACATAAAACTGAGTCACCCGTTAATCGGAGAGAAAGAAAGAGAGAGAGAAAGAGAGAGAGAGATGAATGCAGAAAACAAGGAAACTATTACACACACACACACACACACAAACACACACACACCGCCTTAAAAAAACAGAATTTCCACACACAAATATGAAATCTCACTGAAACTACAATTTACGTGTTTGAAGGAGTGTGCCTGTGTCTGTGTGTGTGATGGGGGGCATTCCAATGTTTATTTGGCAGGGGAGGGGGTTTTGTTGTTGATGTAATTTGGAAATTTACTTCTTCAGCAACACAACAAGCTCTCTTGTCATGCAAATAAAGAGCATTTAAATTTTAAATACATTAGATGTGAAATAGAGGGGAAAATGCAAAAATAGACTGGGGAAAGAGGGGCCTGCATCAAACGTTTTGTTTTTTGTTTTTTTTTAAAGAAAAGGGGTGAAAAAAAAACAATTTGGTTAAATTACAGGCCTGTGGATTGGAACGGGAAACATGGTGTGTGATGTGAGAACACGGAGGGCTATTTAGAGAATAAAGCACAACAGGAAGTGACGGTGAGAGGGCCCTGCTTCAGCTGCAGCCGCCTGCGCTCACGAGAGGAAGCAGCGCTCAGACCCCCCCCCCCCCCCAACAACCCCCAACCCCCCCACAGACCGCCTGATCAGCACAGAGCCACGCCTCCTCCCTACACACGGACAGACGGACAGACAGACAGAGAGAGAGAGAAATAGAGACAGACAAACAGACAGACAGGTAGGGGAAGTGAGAGACACGCAGAGATAGACAGACATACGGGGGGACACACAGACAGACAGACAGACGGAGGTCAGCTTGGTGTCTCACCTGTCCAGCCATGAATTGTCCAAACCCAGGGGGAAAAGTCAGAGTAGATATCAGCAGAGTAACCAGGGCAGGGTACACCAACTGACTGTGGAGCATCAGGGGGTAAAGAATGAGCCAACCTGTCCCTAAAACCTGAGTGTGTGTGCATGTGTGTGTATGTGTGCATGTGTGTGCCCCTCTGTGTGTGTATGTGTGTGTGTTAAAACTAGTTAAAACTCACTTCTTCATCAGGACCTTGTTGATGCTTTTTGGCTGTTGCATGAACTGGTCGATCAGTCTATTTAAGTAGACAAACAGAGCCCCTCCAAATCCACTGATAATCCTACAAGAGATAGAAACAGGAGAGAGGGAAGGGGGGCGGAGAAGAGAGAGTGCATAAATAATTTGGATGGTGCAAACTGTGCAAGCTGTGCAAGCAACGATGCCATAAAAATTAAACAGAAAAAAAAAATCATAACATAACAGTTTTTTTTAAGTAGGCCTTAATCACTGCATTTGCACATCACTGGACATGCAAAACTTCTGTGGACAATACCCCCATATTCAAAACAGGCCATGCAGCCATTTCCGTCTCCAAGGTTCCTGTTTGTCAGTTTGTTTGCCTGCCTGCCTCACTGAAAGATGAGGCGTGTTGAAGCCTGGGCGGGAGTAGCCCCTAATCCGACTGCCATATTTTCCTTTCTCAAACCAGCAGGAGTTATTCTCGTTAATCCCCCTCATTTCTAATGAAAGGGGGATAGGTGGAGGGCGGGGCGGTGGCTGGGGGTGGAGCCTGGGGGACCCACCCCAGCACAGCGAAGGCCGGGAGCTCCTGCAGGTCGAAGGGAAAGTCCAAACGAAAGCGCGTCTTAAACAGGGCCGTGATGGTCTCTAGGGAGGGCGAGAGAAAGAGAGAGAGAGAGAGAGAGAGAGAGAGAGAGAGAGAGAGAGAGAGAGAGATTACTGTTACACTCGCTTGCATTATATTTTAAATATGTCATGCAAAAGCATTGAATTTGATTGATTTGAGAGAGAAGAGAGAGAGAGAGAGAGAGAGAGAGAGAAAGAAGCATTCTTTAGCTTTCTTCTTCTTCACATGCTTTGGTGGCATACTGTACGTGTACACCAGTTGCCATGGCAAATAACCCAAGTGAATAACAACCCTGGTTCACAGAGAGCATTACAGAGCATTGCATGGACAGAACCGCGCAGCGTCCCAGTTCAAAGTCCACAGCGTCTCGATTTTCAACGCCGTCGGCGTCATCCAGGTTGAGTACAGTTGCACGACTCTCACCCTCGTCCTGGTTCCACACCTCCAGCACTCACCCTCATCCTGGTTCCACACCTCCAGCACTCACCCTCGTCCTGGTTCCACACCTCCAGCACTCACCCTCGTCCTGGTTCCACACTATCAGCACTCACCTTCGTCCTGGTTCCACACTATCAGCACTCACCCTCGTCCTGGTTCCACACCTCCAGCACTCATCCTCGTCCTGGTTCCACACTATCAGCTCTCACCCTCGTCCTGGTTCCACACCTCCAGCACTCACCCTCATCCTGGTTCCACACCTCCAGCACTCAACCTCATCCTGGTTCCACACCTCCAGCACTCACCCTCGTCCTGGTTCCACACCGCCAGCACTACCTCATCCTGGTTCTACACCTCCACACTCACCCTCGTCCAGTTCCACACCCCAGCACCACCCTCGTCCGGTTCCACACCTCCAGCACTCACCTCGTCCTGGTTCCACACTATCACACTCACACCCCATCACTGGTTCCACACCTCAGCACTCACCCTCACCCTGTTCCACACACCCAGCACTCACCCTCATCCTGGTTCCACACTACAGCACTCACCCTCATCCTGGTTCCACACCTCCAGCACTCACCCTCGTCCTGGTTCCACACCGCCAGCACTCACCCTCACCCTGGTTCCACACCTCCAGCACTCACCCTCATCCTGGTTCCACACTATCAGCACTCACCCTCATCCTGGTTCCACACCGCCAGCACTCTGAAGATGAAGGCGCTGAACGTGGCGGCGAAGAAGCCCCTCCAGTAGTTCCGCACGGCGAAGAAGTGAGTCACCTCATACTAGAGTACACTGTCACACAGAGAGAAGAGAGATAATACACCTGTATAGCACAAACAACACACACCACACATTACACCCACAACACACACACACACACACACACATTCACATACGCACACACACACACACACACACACACACACTACACATACACATACGCACACAAACACACACACACACACTCACACATTCACATACGCACACAAACACACACACACACACACACTCACACATTCACATACGCACACACACACACACACACACTCACACATTCACATACGCACACACACACACACACACACACACACCACACAGTTTTCAGTCGCCATTTTTCGGGGCTCACCTCCGATGGGGGCGGCGAAGCAGCAGCCCACTCCCACGGCGCAGGCGGCCGACAGCATCTCGATGTTCCGCAGCTCGTTCTGGAAGAGCAAGCAGAACTGAGCCCCTGAGCCCCGCACAGAGGCACGGGGAGGGACGGAATGCTGAGGCGCTGGGACGGAATGCTGAGGCGCTGGGAGTTCTAGAACAGCGAGCAGAACTGAGCCCCTGAGCCCCGCACAGAGGCACGGGGAGGGACGGAATGCTGAGGCGCTGGGAGTTCTAGAACAGCGAGCAGAACTGAGCCCCGCACAGAGGCAAGGGGAGGGACGGAATGCTGAGGCGCTGGGAGTTCTAGAACAGTGAGCAGAACTGAGCCCCTGAGCCCCGCACAAAGGCACGGGGAGGGACGGAATGCTGAGTGCTGGGAGTTCTAGAACAGCGAGCAGAACTGAGCCCGCACAGAGGCAAGGGAGGGACGGAATGCTGAGGCAGGGAATTCTAGAACAGCGAGAGAACTGAGCCCCTGGCCTCACAGAGGAACGGGAGGGACGGAATGCTGAAGCGTGGGAGTTCTAGAACAGCGAGCAGAACTGAGCCCTGAGCCCCGCAACAGAGCACGGGAGGGACGGAATGCTGAGGCGCTGGGAGTTCTAGAACAGCGAGCAGAACTGAGCCCCTGAGCCCCGCACAGAGGCACGGGGAGGGACGGAATGCTGAGGCGCTGGGAGTTCTAGAACAGCGAGCAGAACTGAGCCCCGCACAGAGGCAAGGGGAGGGACGGAATGCTGAGGCACTGGGAATTCTAGAACAGCGAGCAGAACTGAGCCCCTGAGCCCCTCACAGAGGAACGGGGAGGGACGGAATGCTGAGGCGCTGGGAGTTCTAGAACAGCGAGCAGAACTGAGCCCCTGAGCCTCGCACAGAGGCACCGGGAGGGACGGAATGCTGGGATGCTGTCAGTTCTTGGATGGAATGGAATGGCGAGATGGAGTCCCTGGAACAAACGGAATGCTGGTTGAACTCAATAGAACAGACACCGAGCAAATGGTACTGCGTAACTGCAAACATTAATGGCAGAGATATCACGCACGGACGGTAGAGGGAGTGCTGAGCTTACGGTCTCTGGAGCTATTCGGCACAGATGGCGACATGGCGTGATGGCGGAACTCTATGAAGAGGTGGAATGCAGCGACGGACACTGACATGAGAAGGATTCTCTGAAATGGAATTCCGAGAAGCGTAGAATGTTTGGTTGACTCCACCACCTTTATATGACCCACCCCCCCGCTACAAACACACACACACACACACACACACACCCTGACATCCTAATACACATACATTACCTTATTTCCTTCAAAGGGTTCTTCCTGGGAGGAGAAGATTCAGACAGAAAGGCACACAGTAAGTTCATATACCAAGTAGTTTTCTCCCTTTCTCTTTAAAGTCGTATACTGTAACTAGGCACTGCCCCCTATGAAGTACAACTGGATTGCCTTTTAGTGCATACTTTATAAAGTCAGCAAATCAATTCTACAATAAAAAAACTTTCGAAGTATCAAGAACTGATATATTTTCTCATGCATAATTCAATAAATATTGAATATATTTACCCCATATATATCACAATATATATATATATACTGATTGTTAAATATACAAGTTTAATTGATTTGAATTGATTTATGAAATCACTCTAGTAACCTAGTACATGGTGTACGATTGTGGCAGGTATGTGTTACAGCACATAAGCAATGTGTTAGGTGTTAGGTGTTAGGTATTAGATTTAAAACTGGCATTAAGACAGGTGAAAATGTAGGAAACTGGTGTTAAACAGACGTCAGGTAAACGGGTGTGAAACTGGTGGTGGGTAGGTGCAGAGTTGGCGTTAAGTGGGAGTTAAGCACGTATGAAACATGTGTTAAAAAAGGGCAGCGTGTGGAAGCCTCTCTTACCATGTAGACCCCACCGAAAAGAGACATGAACTTGCTCAACAATGCGGCACACAAGCTAGCAACGTGCACAAAGGGGCCCTACAGAGAGAGGAAGAGAGAGAAAGAGAGAGAAGGGGGGAAGGAAGAACAAAAATAGAGAGAGAGGTGATTTAGACGGGGCACGGGAGGTAGTGGGTAAAGACAGGCAAAAGGAGGGAGGATTAGAGCGAGTGAAGAGAGATGAAAAAATGGAGAGATAGAATTTTTTTTATTTTTTATTCCAAGAGTCAGCATGGTAGTAAAAACCGGTTTGACTCCTGATTGGTGAGGAGGTAGTGTATGTGCGGAACTCGTGTGGGGTCTCCCACCTCCTTTCCCAGGGGCATGCCACTGCCCAGGGCGCAGGTGAGGCCGATGACCTTGGCCACGAAGGTCTTGAAGGTCAGGTATTCCTTCAGCACCACGCCACGGAGGATGGTCTTCATCTCCGGAATGCCAGAGCCTGAGACAGAGGAGGGAGACGAGGAAAGAACCGGAGGAAGAAGTAGAGTGTAATAAATGTGTGTGTGTGTGTGTGTGTGTGTGTGTGTGTGTGTGTGCGGGTGTGTGTGTGTGTGTGTGTGTGTGCGGGTGCGTGTGTGTGTGTGTGTGTGTGTGTGTGTGTGTGTGTGTGTGTGTGTGGGCGTGTCGGGTGGTGTGTGTGTGTTGTGTGTGTGTGTGTGTGCGGGTGCGGGTGTGTGTGTGTGTGTGTGTGTGCGGGTGCGTATCTCACCCACAGCCTGTGGAGCCAGTATCTGAGTGAACCCTGCAGAAAAGGTGATGAGCACCACAGGGTAGGCGACCCAGGCCAGGTACTGCATCAGCACATTATATCCCAGGCCCTTATACATCCACTTCTGTGCTGTAGAGACACAATGCACAAGGGCAACACTCCCAATCAGCCATCTCATCACCAATCAGAAAACCTTCCCATTTCCACGCACCAATCATAAGTCTCCTGACATCTCCCCTCACCGATCAATGTTTCCATCTTCCCCACTCACCAGAGTATTTCTGCCACCTCCCCTCAACCAATCAGAGTGGTTCTGTCATCTCCCCTCACCAATCACCCTCCCCATCACCCCCTCACCAATTGGCAGCGCCACAAATTAATTTCACCAAAATCCAGAAGCCCTGCACTTCTCGCTCCCTTAGAGTGCGTCTACCATCGCACCCCACTTAATCATAATTAGAACATGCGCCCCTCCCTCAATGTTTCCTCTTCCCGCACTCACCAAGTAACTGCCACCTCCCCTCAACCAATCAGAGTGGTTCTGTCATCTCCCCTCACCAATCACCCCCCCCCCGGTAACCCACCAAATTTGCGTGGCTGCATGCTGGCCACGCGCACCAGGCGTAATTAATTTGACAAATGACCGCCCCGTCAGAGGCAGACCCGCGCACTTACCCGCCTCCCTTTCGCTTAATGCACCGCGACCATGGCGCACGGCCCGGAAACGTGGCTCAAAGTTCGGTAAATAAATTAGGGAGGACAAAAAAGAGCGCCCCTCGTCCTCCTTTCTAAATGATTATCCTCCTGTGCAGCCGCACCTCGTCAATAGCTAAGAATAAAAATAGAATCTTATCGCCAACAAAATCTCTTGGTAAATTGTATTTGTCCTAATACTGTAGCTTATTCTTCTGCCTAGTTGGCTTTGCAGATGTTAGACCAGGATAGCGTTCATTGTTCTCGGCTAGAAATAGCTGTACAAAATAAGTAATTGTACCTTACTTAACCCGTGTTCAGCAGTTGTCTACGATCATGAAAATGCACTTTTGTACGTCGCTTTGGATAAAAGCGTCTGCTAAATGAATGTAATGTAATGTAATCTCCGCGTGCTACCGTGCGGTCTGAAAAGTCACGAAGACCGCCATTCGGTGTAAAACCCGCTTGTTTTTGCTGAAAACAAACTGCTGAAACACACACGCCCCAGCATACATGTGTGTGTGTGTGTGTGTGTGTGTGCTGTGTGTCCCTGATTTCAGCTAAGGAATGGTGCCAAACCCTGCAGACCACTCTGCCCAAAACACTCGATACACAGTACGTCAGGGGCGAGGGGTTATCAATCACTGTCAATCTGTCAAAACCAAACCCCGACACGACATACAGTTCGCTTGATTAATCACAGCCTTGTTTTTTTCTTTTTTTCTTGCCAAAATGGCAAATGGCTCTCAGCCACAGAACACAGTTTTCAAAGCCGGTTTGCCCGAAGCGAAACGCCAATAAAAGAAATTCATAAATTTCTTCTTTTTTTTTTTTTTTAAAAACACAGCAGTGACTCACAGCTGGTGATTAAACCCCGTTATTTATATCAGATGCGATCTGGGCTTCGGTGAAGTTTTTTCAGACGCCGATGTAATCCCTGCCTGTGTGCCCAGCGTGTCCCGGTCCATACTACACATGATGGCGTGGATGTCCCGTGGGCGTCTGGGACAGAACCGCATGCTAAATTTAGCACGCACCCTTCGTTCGTTAGACGAAAGTGACTCGTTAAAAATTTACACGGGAGCGACCGGCGAAGAACGAGCGAAGACCAGGCCAGAGCCCCCCGCCCGAAAAAAAACCCAACTGAATCGGAGAGTAAGTAGAGCAAGACCTTCAGCCCATAAGAGCAGGGCTGCCCAGCCCTGTTCCCGGAGATCTACCGTCCCGCAGGTTTTCATTCCAAGCCTAATTTGGGACACCTTGATTCTACGGGCGGCAGTGCAGCACAATGGGTGAGGAACTGGTATTGTAACCTGAAGGTCACAGGTTCGATTCCCAGGTAGGACGCTGCCAGTGTACCCTTGAGCGAGGTTCTTAACCTGCATTGCTTCAGTGTTTATCCAGGTGTATAAATGGATGCGATGTAAATGCTATGTGCAATGTTGTGTAAGTCGCACTGGATAAGAACGTCTGCTAAATGCCTGTAATGTAATGTACTAATTAGCAGCTCAAGGAGATCTCTAGCTGTTGAGTGAGGTGTGGCTTTGTTAGGGTTGGAGTGAAAATCTACAGGACGGTAGATCTTTCCGGAACAGGGTTGGGCAGCCCTGCCATAAACAGTCTACGATCTGTTGTCTTTTGGCCCTCCCTCTCTCCTCTCTTCTTCTCTTCCAGTCATCTCTTCCTTCTTCTACACCCTACCTCTTCCTCTTCCTCTTCCCTCCTCCTCACCCTTCCCTGGCTCACCTTGCTGAAAGAACACGATGGCGTAGTCCATGAACCAGCTGACCAGGGCCATGAGAAGGCCCAGGAGGATGAGATAGATCCAGTCCTCTCCCACTCGTGAGATGAAAAACTTATGGAAGCGCGAGGTGCAAGCTGCAGAGGAGGGAGAGAGAGAGAGAGAGAGAGAGAGAGTAATAACATCTATGAAACTACATTACCCACAATCCAAATGGTACTGTAGTACTGACCGCGCCCCCCCTCCATCCCACACACACACACACACACACACATAAGCCGCGTTTCCACCAAAAGTACCCAGAACTTTTTAGGAACTACTTTTGAAGGAACTAAAAGGTTCCTTCAGCCCACTGTTGTCTGCGTGACCCGCGAAGATTAGGCAAATTAGTCCGCTGACGTATGAAAAAGCAACGTCATCGGTCCATCTGTCGTATGATTTCTTCTGCAACTCCATACTACCACCGAAGTATATTATTTTCCAATAACGGGACAGCCCGGAGGGGTTTATTCCACTTATACAACGGGTTACCAACAATGACTATATATGGTTACTTTAGTATTGATTTTTATCGACTTAATCACCTGAAATTGAAATATTCTTCCGCGGCCGTTTGGGCCTATGGTTTGGGCATATTATTTTGCCGTTGTCAAGCAAAACTCCCGTTGGTAGTATGACTTGGACCGTTGTTATGCAACAAACACACAAACACTCCCAAAGGCGGTGTGAGAGAGAGCCCTATTACTTAAATCCACCTGCGGTTTGTGTTTAAACAAACAAGAACTACGTGACCCACAATGCAACCTGCAAAATAATCCATTGCCAAAACTAGACAAGGAACAGATCACCACAAAAATTCAAAGGCAAAGCGTTTGATGTGAATGATACCTCTGTCAGGGCTATGTGACTTGGAATTAGGCACGATGAGAACGCCAGTTTCAGAGAGGAGAATCTCACAGCCAGCAAGTTCACATTTGTATATGCATCACTTACAACCTCCGTGCAACAGGGGGTGCTAATGAGCAATGTTTTGTACCCCTATATTAAGGCTTAAGGCCTTAATGGGTCAACTGTGACGTGTTTAGTCAGAGTTTGAACCTCCAGGTTTAAATCCTCCGACCATCGTTGCATTGCAGCTGGAACAGCTAATCCTTATTTCACAGGCTAATAGTTACAGTTGTAATGCAGCTCCGTTGGTTTGGGGAGGGGTAAGGGTGGGGGTGGAGGGGGGGGGGGGAGCGACAGGGTTTTAATCCGTGACTGTCCTCGCTGCCCGTTACCTGGGAGAGGAACGGCGTCGCCTAATCGAACCCTGAGCCGCGGCAAGCCTCCCGCGCACAGCGCCAGACAAGAACGCCGCGCTGAAAACACCTCTTTCCGTCCCTCCTCCCTCCCTCTCTCCCTCCTTCCAGGCTCTGTTCCCTCCTCCCTCCCTCTCTCCCTCCTTCAACTCTCCGTCCCCTCCTCCCTCCCTCTCTCCCTCCTCCGATTGTTTCCCTTAATCTCTCCACCAGGTTTTTTTCCCCCTCTTTATCTGTTTCGCCCTCTCTCTTCCCTCTCTCTTTCTGCCTCCCTCTTCATCCATCTCTCTGTGAACAAGATGGAGATCCCGCTACCCCTCCCTCTCTTCCAGTTTCTCTTTCTCTCATCCATTTCTCAACCCTTTCCTCTCTCTCTCGCTCTTTCTCTCCTTCCGACGTGTCTCTTTCTCTCCCTTTGTTTTTCCCTCCGTCCCTCTATCTGTTTCTCCTCCCCCCGTCTCTCTCTCCGTCTCTCTCTCTCGGTGGGGTAGGAAGCGGTGTGTGTGTGTGTGTGTGCGTGTGTGTGTGTGCGCACGTGCGCGTGTGTGTGTATAGGGGAGAGTACAGGTGCCCACAAGGGTTGACACCTGTCCACTGGCAGCTGTGAGCGTTGGTGGCACCAACAGGTGGTAGATAGGCCCCTGCTGCCATGTGCTGTGTGATGTCACAGGTGGCAGTTGGTTCGGCGAAGTCAGTGAGGCTTCTAGCTCTGGGCATCCGTATCAAGGTCACGTTCCGGAACAGAGCTTCCCCCTCTGACTTTCAGCCAATGAGATCACAGAACAAAATGTCTCAGGGTCGCATTCCGGAACAGAGTTCACCCACTGACTTCCAACCAATGGGATTACGGGACAAACGGTAGCATCTGTGGTCCCATTATTGCTGCTGGCTAAAATAGCTCGGAGCTTTTCCCAGAGTTCTCTCCCTCCTCGTCATTGACTGTCTCTCTTTCTGTGATCCGACCATCTTTGCTGACCACTGCTGTCCTGCTTTAAGGAATTTTAAACCACATTTTAAAGCTAATATTAATAAAACTTAATTAAACATACTGCCCTCAAAATTATACAAACGCATATATTAAATACACCTCTCTCTCTATATCTCTCGATGTGACTAAAAACAATATATTTGTGTGTGTGTGTGTGTGTGCATATGTGTATGTGTGTGTGTGTATGTGTGCATGTGTGCGCACGTGTGCGTGTGTGCGTGTGTGTACACGTGCGTGTGCACACGTACGTGTTTGTGCACATGTGTGTGCACATGTGTGTGTGTGTGTATGCGCGTGTTTGTGTGTGTCTACGTGTGTGTCATAACAATTGAAAAAAACAATGCAAAATAAAAAAAAGGAAAAAAAGTGAATTTGATAAGAGAGCGGTGAAGAATGGGTGTATGGATATGTGGAGAGAGAGAGAGAGAAAGAGAGAAAGAGAGAAAGAGAGAGAGAAACTACCCAGATAAAAGGTACAATGTGTTACCTGTTCAACTTGTAAATATAATTACAGTTAACTAAATCCTAGTATAAATAGTCTATTGCTTTTTTTCTCTCTCTCTTTTCTCCTTCTATTTGGAATTCCTGTATTTGTGTGTGTGTTTTTCTTACAAAATGCTTTGGCAATAATTACTGTATGTGTTTCGTGCCAAAAAGCAAATTGAATGGAATTGCATAGAGAGAGGAGCTGAGGACAGAATCTGTGGGAAATGTTGATGTAAGAACTGATGACGTAATCCGACGTTCTGAGTGTGCCACTGCTATGTACTGGGGAAGTGATGAGAGCTGAGGGCCTGTGTAACCAGGCCACTGAGAATATGGTGGGTGGGGGGGGCGGGGGGGCGCGGGGGGGGGCGGGCGCTGTGTGTCCCACTCAGGTGACTCCCTAATCAATGTGCTCTACACAGAAAGTGACAGCATTTTACACAAATACACTCACACACACACTTTATATATATACAGTACTGCGCAAAAGTCTTTGGCACCTGTAAAAAAAAAATGCTGTACAGCTAAGATGCTTTAAAAAAAAAAAATAAAAGGTTATAAGTATCGAAAAAATAATATAAAGAGCAGTAAATAGTTAAAAATTAAATAAAATCAATGTTTGGTGTGACCACGCTTTAAAAATATATCAATTCTCTTAGGTACACTGTCCTGCAGTTTTATAAGGAAATCTGCTGGTAGGATGTTCCAAGTATTTTGGAGAGCTTGCCACAGTTCTTCTGCAGATTTTGGCTGTTTTGCTTCCTTCTGGCTCTCCAGGTAATCTCAGAGACCTTTGATCAAGTTTTTTATCTGAAAAGTAGTCTATTACTTAAAATATTGCTTTGTTTAACAAAATACAAAAATGTGTCTGTGAAATTTCATTTTTTGGAAAATTCATGTTTGGAAATCTCAATTTTGCTCTTTTCTACTGACACACTAATGCAGAAAACAAAAAATAAACATCTAAGACCAAATATATACTATATATTATATTTAAAAATCTAGGGTGCCTAAGACTTTTGCACAGTACTATATATATATATATATATATATATATATATATATATATATATATATATCGCTCTCTCTCCTGTCCATTAACACAGAATGGCCCTGCCCTCTGCTGGCAAAATGGTGCCACTATTTTTAACAAAAAACCTCCAAGATATTGGGACTGACCCATTTCTCCACTCTCGACTAAGTGTGCGTCGGTGGTTATACCCTTCGGTGGCATATAGTATGTATTAAGTGTGCAGGGATTTTTAAAACAACTGGGATACACTTTTTGTTCCTTGGTCGTAATTTCAACTAATTCATTGTAGTCACATCGCTATTAATAGCTTGCATATGTCATATTAACCAAGCTTGCTAAAGTTGCATTGCTATTGTCACACATCATGTTCCAAACATCCAATCGCACGCGGTCACCGGGAAAAGGTTGGCGGCAGTTCAGTTCAGCCAGTTCACGAAGTGAATTGAAATTCGTCTTGTGAATTCAAAAAGTGACCCGTGATGTTCGTTAAATTAACTGACCGAACCGAAATTTTACATCGAGCGCAGCTGCGGAGCAACGGAAGCAAAGGATCCATTATGTCGACTTCTTAGTAGCGCTGGCCTTGTTCCACTCGCATATAAAATAAATTAAGGTGGCTGCACAGTCTGTTCCTCGAATGCATTTGATTTATTAAATGGCCAATGCTTTGGCAGAGCTCCAGATCTTCAAACAGCAGTGAAGGTAGCTTGCTGCCAAAACGCTGGTTATTTAACCAATCATTTGCATTGGAGCCACGGCGTCTCTGGCTACATCCATAGCGTCTTCACGCATTTTCCAAATGTTAAGTTATTCTGTCCTGCAGCACGCCAACTTGTGTATGTGTTTGTTTCTCAGTTACACGTGTTCTGCACACCTGCGTGCGCACACATGCACACACACACAGGCAAGCTATTGCAGTATCTTGTAGTCTGAGGCAGGACCAATCAGACCGCGGGAAAGTTTCCACTAACTATCCAGACGCTCTGGACTGGGGACAGGGCATCCGGGGTCGAGACTGAGACGTAAACAACGGGGGGAAATTGAATGCCGCGTTCAGCAGGCTGCTCCGAGTCGCACTCGGGTCGGAGAGAAGCCGCGGTGGACCGCGACCGCGGAAGGGGAGATGGCGGACAGAATATTCGATCAGATTATTAAATTTGGGTAAAAGGAGACGGGCAAATCAAATCCCGAAGTTCACACAGGGAAATATTCTCCGAGTCCGTCTCGCATTGAGACGGCGGCCTTTCTTTAACCGCATTTCAGTGAACGACCCGAACGACCTCGTCGCAATTCCTCAAAACGAACGGCTGCGTCGATGTAAACTGCGTTGCGTTTACGCCCACCATTCTGCGACTGCCCAGCCGATTAAAGCGCTAAAGCTAATTACAAACCGATTGGCCGACTGGTTTGAATGGTTTATTGAAGGACCGATTGACTCACCGATTGATCGATCAACCGAACGGCCACGCCTGTAGGCAACAGAAGTAATCAGGAAAGCGGAGGAAATTAATCGCAGAAAAGTACGAAGGAATTTTTGCAACTCAAGGAAATTACGCCTGTTGAGCCGTCAGCAATGACGTCATCCTTTCCCGTAACTCTAGGGAAATAAATAACAGGACACGAGCAGGCAGAGGATGCAAGTTAAGACCGGTCTCCATGGCAACGCAAGCGTGAGGTAGTCGCTAAGGGGGCGGGGGGGGGTCGAGTAAGACGCACATGCCCGCCTTGTGCCACGCCATCCGCAGACTGCCGCTGTCAATCATTGTTGCCGAGCAACAAGCGTCGCGTGTCACGTCGTCTTTTTACGCGGGTGCCCACTGTCCGCTGAGGATTCGGCCGTGGCTGAGCTGCTCCTGGGGGCGGGGCAACTGGTGTAAATTCAGAGCAGTAGGTAAGGTACGCAAAATTTGGGACTCGGACTGGAGTGGGTGAATGCAGACTGGCCATTGCAGGGGGTGGGTGGGGGGGGGGGGGTGGTGGTGGAAAGAATTCCAATCCTGGAGGACTGGTGTGTGTACCCTGGCTAAATTAGCTAATTAGCCGTGTACGCTAATACTGATTCACTGAAAAGATTAGATCGCAGGGAAGCGTTTCATAGAAGGACCCAAGAACAGCCTTCGGTCGGAATTCATGCGCTTATCAGGAAACTACGAGATGCAGCGAAAGTGTCAGACGGCGTAAATGCTAGGGCTAATTAGGGTAATTGAGGCCAGAAGTTGGCATGACAACCAGAAACAGATGCGGCCCTGGTTACCCAACCTGTGGGGCTAGGGGCCACAGCCGAGGTCAGAGGCCACACAGCGAGCGACTCCGGGCCAGAATCGGGCCAGATCCGGCCCGAAGTCGCTCGCTCTCTCGCTCACTCGCTCACTATCTGGGGAGTGACGGAAGGAGGCAGGGGAAAGAATTGAAGTCTGCGTATTAAAGAAGCGGAGCAGTGACGCTGCAGTGCCAGCAGGGGGCGCTGCATCTTCACAGAAGTGCACAGCGCTGGTCGGGCCGTGTGCTGTGCTGCAGCTGTAGCCGAATGTGCGTGCGATTAACCACGCGGCTTACGGCCTGAACCGCTCTGCTCTAAAATGGACGCAGCACAAACTGCGCACATTTTTTTCGTACTCGAACGCTCAACACTCAAAGTCAGCTGGGATTTAGCGGTCGCCGCCGAGTTGGCCCACGGTCGGCCCGCGATTGGCCCGTGGTCGGCTGAGCAGGAGGCTCACGGTCAGCCCACGGTCGGCTT
>NC_057938.1:3232353-3294853 GCF_018555375.3 Anguilla rostrata | reverse complement strand
GACGTTAGCCGTAATGGCTCCTTCCTCATCGACCTCGTTAAGCGGGGGGGGGGGGGCTCCCTCCTCATCGCCCTCGTTAAGCGGGGGGGGGGGGGGGGGCTCCCTCCTCATTGCCCTCGTTAAGCGGAGATCACCTCTGTTTCCCAGGCCGCCCGGCCGCCCGGCCGACAGGTAGACAGGTAGACGGGTAGACAGGTAGACAGGTAGACAGGTAGACGGGTAGACGGGTAGACGGGTAGACAGGTAGACAGGTAGACGGGTAGACGGGTAGACAGGTAGACAGGTAGACAGGCAGACAGGCAGACAGGTAGACAGGCAGACAGGTTGACAGGTAGACAGGCAGACAGGTAGACAGGTAGACGGGTAGACGGGTAGACGGGTAGACAGGTAGACAGGTAGACGGGTGACGGGTAGACAGGTAGACAGGCCGAAGTCGGCCCGCCGCCTCATCGCTCCCTCCCCACTTTTCTAGATGCGTTTGTCATGGATGGATGGACAAACGGATGGAGGGATGGAGGGATGGATGGATGGATGGACATCATTGCATAACCTTCGGCAGACGTACAGAATGCCCCAGGAAATGGGCCCAGCAGGAGGGAATCTGCACCCCTTTCCAAAAAAAAAAAAAAAAAAACCAGAGCTCACTTAGCTCAACCACATATTTTCAACTCCTCCTGCAAACAGGGTTCTGCAAACAGTGAAGGAGCTGAACGCAAGCTCACTGAAAACACAGAGGCTTCAGAACCGTCAAACAGAAGGTGACTTTATATTTGTTGGGTGCGTCATCGTTTTATGCGCGCGGTGGTAATCTGTGACTGGTGGGGCTTTTAAGAAAACGAAGGCTTGCCGCGCGCTTCTCCTCTTCGCACAGCGCGGCCACGGTGCTTGCACGGTGCTCCGTTTCCACGGCTACTTCGCCTACGCCAATGACACGACGGCAAGAGCCGAGCAGGGCAAATAATGGAGCGCGCATTATGACATCATAATGAGCCGTGTTTCTATAACCGGCACCGAGGGTCGTCGAGGCCAACAATCAAGGGCACAATCTGTGACATCATCATCATCACTCGGTACAGGCCTCGGGTGCGGGATCATGGCACGGCGCAGTAGTAGCCAATCAAAATCAGCAAATCAGGCAGGATGATATAGCCCAAGGGACTGTGCAGCAGGAGGATGGTTGATGGTGGGGCAGGATTTTGGAACGGGGAGGTGGGGGGGCGGGGGGGGGGCGGGGGTGAGATGAGTGTGTGTGATAGAGCCGGCCGCACCGGCTTCAATAAATCTAATAAAATAAAAGTGGGGATGTAATCGACTCGCCTCCTTCGGCACCGGAGCCGGCCTGCAGAGCGCCCCCGTCAGCAGAAACAAAGGCCTCTCCGCTCGTCTGGGGGGCAGGCGGTCAGGTTTCTGGCTAACCACCCCCACCCCCACCCCCACACCCCCCCCCAGCCCGTTAAATCAACAGAAAGAAGAAGGCGGAAAGGAGCCCAGCAGTGTTTTGCCTCTTCTTCCCTCGTTTTCCAGTGTTCTGCTGTTCCTCTTACGCCACCCCAAACTCCAATGCTTCCGTTCTCCATCCCACTCCTCTTATCTCTTGTTCCTTCTCTCCCTGCACCGCCCCCCACCCACCCACCTCCCCCCCGCACCCCCCCTATTATTTTCTTTCATGTAACCCTACGTGACTCATAAGGGATTCAGCCGGCGCTGACACCTGTCCCAGCATGCACTGCTCCCGCCACCTGCTCCTCAGCTTCGCAGCCGCGGTCGGTCGCCGCGGTCGGTTGCCGCGGAGGCGGTGATCAGACCCCCCCGCCGCGTGCGCGAACCCCACGGCGGCCCCTAGCGACCGCAGACCCCTGCTGGCGGGAGGCAGGAACAACGGTCAAAATCATCAACCAGAGGGGCGTGAGGTGGGGGCGGGAGGTACTTCTTCCATTTTTCCAATCAACTACCAGCAGATTAGATTAGATTAGATTAGATATTTTCCTGACATATCCAGCGTTTTGGTGGGGTATAGGGGGTGTTCACGCCCCGCCCCCTTGGCTGTGTGACCGGGCACCAGGCACGTCCACTCCTCACCTGCCGTGCGGCAAGGTGCCCTCTCAGGCGCCACTCTCACGCTCCCTCACATTCCGTGAGTTTACCGGCTCTCTCGTCGCTCACGGTTACCGCGCCGTCCGAACGCGGATCCTCGGCGTTTTTCTGCCGGTCGACAATCTCTCCGGCTTTCTTTTCGCAGACCTCCTGTGTGGGTGCACCGCAGCATGGAGGCAAAGTCAGAGATCGGAATAGCGCGGTGTGGGTGTGTATCTATTTAAACGAACACATTTTTTTAAAAAGCAAGAACCAAACCTTTCTCTCTCCCCTTGGCGTTCCAAGCACGCTCCCCTGCAACAGCGCAGATTCGCTCGCTGCGTTGCTGTCGCTTTCCCTAGCGGCGGCGTTCGAATTCACTTACGCGGCAAAGTTGTCGGTCCCAAATTAACTCTGACAGAATACATTCTCTTCTGCGTTTTTCTTTTTTTTCCACTCGGATAAAGCACCCCAGATTTAACAGAGCGCGCTGTGAAGTCGCTCCACTATTAAACATGCCGAAGCTGTAAATTGTAAAAAAAAAACGTTTTCGCGGAAGGCGTTCTAGCAAACGACTCCCCGTGCCTAGTCACGTTATTGATGATCTCATTGTTAGTTCTGTTCTCTCTCTCCCTCTCCGAAATAAAAGGCAGCACTTTGTCCCGGACACAATGGAGGGGAGAGAGGGAGCCTTTTCGAACGAGGCCAACGAGCACAGTCAGTAAGTTCTCGCGTAAGTGCAAACGCTTTCCACCGCCCACCTACCGGCTGAGCAGTTGGTAGAGCTTCTCGTCGTGAGCGCAGCCTGGGCCCTCAACCCAGGTACCAGCAGGGTCACCCCCTGACTTTTTGGGGGCCCTCAACACAGGTACCAGCAGGGTCACCCCCTGACTTTTTGGGGGCCCTCAACACAGGTACCAGCAGGGTCACCCCCTGACTTTTTGGGGGCCCTCAACACAGGTACCAGCAGGGTCACCCCCTGACTTTTTGGGGGCCCTCAACACAGGTACCAGTAGGGTCACCCCCTGACTTTTTGGGGGCCCTCAACACAGGTACCAGCAGGGTCCCCCTGACTTTTTGGGGGCCCTCAACACAGGTACCAGCAGGGTCACCCCCTGACTTTTTGGGGGCCCTCAACACAGGTACCAGCAGGGTCACCCCCTGACTTTTCGGGGGCCCTCAACCCAGGTACCAGCAGCGTCACCCCCTGACTTTTTGGGGGCCCTCAACACAGGTACCAGCAGGGTCACCCCCTGACTTTTTGGGGGCCCTCAACACAGGTACCAGCAGGGTCACCCCCTGACTTTTTGGGGGCCCTCAACACAGGTACCAGCAGCGTCACCCCCTGACTTTTTGGGGGCCCTCAACACAGGTACCAGCAGCGTCACCCCCTGACCTTTTTTTTCTTTTGGGCCCTATCCAGTGACAGGTTTCCTAAAAGCTCTCTCAATCCAACCCCCCCCCCCCTTATTCCCTACTCCTTGATTATTAGTACAGTCAGCCTCAGCAAGGCTCTCCATCAGGGCAGCTGACAAACTACTGTGTCTCTACCTACCACGTTTTAATCACTAGTTTGTTTTAAAGAAAGGGCCCCTTCACCAGCAGCGAATGTGGAGTCTTTCGGCAAGGAGGACATAACCCACTGAAGTGAACGGGGAACAGGGCTAACAAGAAAACGCGGAGCTTGTTTAAGTATCCATCTGATGGACGAGATAACTGCGGCGGCCCGAGCGTTCAAGGTGACCTTCAAATCCCATTACCCGTGTTGATGCCACTGGAAATCATCGGGACCCGTACAATGACATGAACACAATTCAAAAAATCTGTTTTTTTTTTTTTTTTTTTTTTTGTACGACCAATAGGGACCCCTCACGTGGATACCCTGGAGAAGAAGGTGTCTCACAGATTTTAATTACGGAGGCCTTGAAGACCTTGGTACTGAGAACGGGACGTATTTCTGGCTGTACACAATGAAACGCCCGCAGACCGTCGTCGCTGAATATATTTTATCCGAACTCAAAGAGCCATTTAAAGGTTTATGTACCATCAGAGAGTGATCACTGTTCCGTACAGGTTAGAGAACCCGTCACTTCATTCTCCCCCTGTTACCTTGATTCCTCACCTCTGAAGAGTTAGAGAGGAATGCAGCCCGGACTTAGAAAAAGGAGAAAGCTAGCTTGGCTTGGCTGGGCTTTGGCTGGGATTGGCTTGACTCCACATCTTGGAGTCCTGTGGCGTCCATTAAAAAAATGCTTCACTCCCTCAAGTGACCTATCACATTGCAGGACCTCTCTCCCTCTCAAATCTAGGGCAAAACTGCTTTTTTTTTTACGATGCTGGAATGAATTCGATTTTGTTTCATTTTTTCCACCTATAACGTCTACAGTTGTACACGGTGCAGAGCATGTGCAGAGCATGCGCAGAGCATGCGCAGAGCATGCGCAGAGCATGTTATTCCTGTGTTCCTGACCAATAGCATGTTCTGTGTTCCCGTTAGCCACCTGACACCTGAACACAGGCATGGCTGTGCTGGGAGCATTCACTGGCACCGGACCAAATTACAGCAAAATATTCAAATTACAGAAAATATTATGAAAAAATAGAGAGAGCGAGAGAGAGAGAGAGGCAGAGAGAGAGAGAGGGAATTTTATTTGTTAACAAAGCTCCCCGACCCCACCCCTATTACTGAGGGTCCAATCACCCCTTATCTTTAACATTATTATTGTTCCAATAGTTGCGGTTGCTGCCATTATGGTTTTATGTAAACAATCACTTTGGCAATACTATACTGATGTGCGGACATGTCGATCAAGCTTTTTTGAATTTGAATTGGAGAAGGGGAGAGACAAAAAAGAAAGAAGAAGTGAGTGAGAGGGAAAGGGAGAGAAATACAGCAGGAGAGACATATAAAGGGAGAGAGGGAACGGGAGATAAAGAGAGCGAGAGAGTGAAAGCAAGAGGACGAGAAAGGGAGGGGTGAGAGAGAGATTGTTTAAGAGTCCTTATCACCCCCCGGGTGCAGCGTGGTGTGAAGAGCAGTAGATAAAAATAAAATTGATTGAATGATTGATTGAATTGAGTGTACAGGCAGAGAGAGAGAGAGAGAGATAGGGAACGCGGGGGGGTTGTGGGGGTTGGAGGGGGGGGGCTGAAGTGAGTGAGGTGGATTATTTTCACTCAAAAGTAGAGAGGAAGAATTGCACCATCACTGGGCATCACCCTCATTCTGTTTATTTTCCTATCTGCAGTCATGCAGGTATGTGCCCCCTCCTCCCCTCTGCCCCCCTCCCCCCCCCCCCCCCCCGTCCTAACGAAGCCACTGAAGCACACTTGCAGATCTGAGCCCCTGCCTGAGATTCCTGGCCTTCAGGGCACTGTCAGAGTGAATTTACCTCACAACAGTCAGAGAAGCTCTGTGTCAATTCCGGAGTCCATTTTGAATCGAATTGACAGTTGGTGATAAGTTCCAAGTCAAGCTGTTGAAATTTGAATTTGAATTTGAGCTCGCATTGAAAATGTTGACAGGATAACATCACTGCCACACAGTGTCACATCACAATTTGTCAGTCCCGTGTGGATTATAATATTGGAAACATAATAGATATTAGAAGATTGAAAATATTACTCTATATGTTTTCCAGGGGAGGAGGAACAGTGGGACCTGAGCACTGTTTTGTGCGTGTGTGCGTTTGTGCATGCATGTGTGTATGTATGTGTGCGTGTATGTGTATGCATGTGTGCATGTGCATATATATGTGTGCATGTGTGTGTTCTGGGTCGGTGTGTGTCTGTGTATGCATGTGTGTGTGTGTGTGTGCCTGTGTGTGTTTGTACATGCGTGTGTGTATGTATGTGTGTGTGAGTGTGTGTGCTTGTACATGCGTGTATGTGTCTGTGTCTGTGTATGTATGTGTGTGTGAGTGTGTGTGCTTGTACATGCGTGTATGTGTCTGTGTCTGTGTAGGTATGTGTGTGTGTGCATGTGTGTGTGTGTGCGCGTGCGTGCGTGCGTGTGTGTGTGTGTGTGTGTGTGCGTGTGCTTGTGCGTGTGCGTGTGCGTGTGCGTGTGCGCGTGTGCGTGCGTGTGTGTGTGTGTACCTGTCGGTCCGTTAGTTTATTTGATTTCTCCGTTTGTTGGCTCACGTGTTGCCGTGGGAGACGAGCGATTGCACACCCTGGGACTCTAAAGTAATCCCCCCTGCAGCTGGCAGCGGAATGCCGATCAGCTCCGTTCCCCGCCACGTCTCACCCTCCTCTCGATTCGCCTCACCACAGCCCGAGCAGGACGGACTCAGAGATTCAACTCACACACGGGCAAATGCCAAATGAATCATTCGCACACCCAGCTTTAACTCACACAAGGACAAACTCCAGATTAATCATATACAGACCCCACTTTAACTCACACATGGGCAAATGCCAAATGAATCATTCGCACACCCAGCTTTAACTCACACAAGGACAAACTCCGGATTAATCATATACAGACCCCACTTTAACTCACGCATGGGAAAATGCCAAATGAATCCTTCACACACACCCAGCTTTAACTCATGAATGGACAAATTCCAAATGAATCGTTCACACACCCAGCATTAACTCACATGGACAAATGGCAAACAAATTATTAACATGCCCAGCTTTAACTTACACAAGGACACACACCAAACGAATCATTCATACCCATTTTTAACTCACACACTTGACAACTACACACCTTTCCCACATAACACAAATAAATAAATAAATAAATAAATGCCACCTAGTCAATAAACGACAGTGAACCAACACTCCACCGGTTTGTAGATTTCCACAAAACTTTTACAAGCATCTTCTGTTCCACCACAGGCCCATCTTTGGACCAGAGCACCAGCTCCTCAAAAGCACGACTGAAAAAGAGATCTGCCTGTTGGCCATCGATGAAGAGCGGAGGAAAAAAAAAAAAAAGAAAAAGAAAAAACTGACAGTGCCGGTAACATCCGTTGCCTAAAATACCCCCAATTTCAAGTAGGCCCTACAGTGAACCAGCTGGCAGTCAGCTTTTAACTGGGCAGGACCCAACCCTTCTGAGACTCCCTATCTTTAGGGGTGTGATTAAGTAGAACAGACTGCCCCCCCCCCCCGCCTCCTTAACCCTGAAAAGTGCCCCCCCAGGGGTTTAGGGGAAATGTCCCAGTTAAAACAGCGCCCCCCGCCCCCCCCCCCACTGGTGCATTTGCAAATCAGAACAGGGAACTACAGCCCATGGTCGTATCGATGCACAAATTCAAATGTATCTGTGTGTGTGTATGTGTACATTGTGGGTGTCTGTGTGTATGAGTGTGTGTGTGTGTGTGTGTGTGTGCATACAAGATATAAAGCACGTACTCGCTGTCACTCGAACCCGTCCGGGGTAGAGCGGGGGGGCATACACTGAATTAAGCGCCAAGCATTAATAAAAGGTTATGAAGTTACGCGGGAGGTGAAAATGAACAGAAATAAATACGGAGTTTGTTTTCCCTGGGGATCCGGAGGCCTGCCGGGCCACGAGCGGCCCACGTTCCCCCCCCGCCGCAGGTAAAAACCCTGCGCTTCCCAGGTGCAACACCGGCTGTCGCCGTGACAACAGGTCGAGACCCGTCTCAGGCGCCTCTCAGGGTGTTCTGGGAGAGAGGTTTGCTCAAACAAGGGCAGCGACCTCCCCCCCCAAAAGCCCCGTCACCAATACGGAGGTGAGGACCCACTGAACAGACAAGAGGGCGTAGGAGAGGGATTAGTTTCTGCGTGTGTGTGTGTGTGTGTGTGTGTGTGTGTGTGTGTGTGTGTGTGTGTGCATGTGTGTGTGTGTGTGTAGGTGTATGTGTGTGTATTTATGTGTGTGTGCATGTGTCTCTGCATGTGTATGTGTGTGTGTGTGTGGTGTATGTGTGTGTGCTTATGTGTGTGTGCATGTGTCTCTGCATGTGTATGTGTGTGTGTGTGTGTGTGCGCATGTGTCTCTGCATGTGCGTGTGTGTGTGTGTGTGTGTGTGTGTTCATGTGTCTCTGCATGTGTATGTGTGTGTGTATGTGTGTGTAAGTGTATGTGTGTGTGTGTTGTGCTGTGTCTTCATTGGTTGGTGTCAGTGTGGTGGTGTTGTGTGGCATGTGTCTCTGCATGTGTATGTGTGTGTGTGTGTGTGTAGTGTATGTGTGTGGTGGATGTGTGTGTAGTGTTGTGTGTTGTGTGTTGTGTGTGTGCAAGTGTATGTTGTGTGTGTTTTATGTGTGTGTTGTGTGTAGGTGTATGTGGTGTGTGTGTGGTGTGTGTGCATGTGTCTCTGCATGTGGTGTGTGTGTGTGTGTGGTGTGTGTATGTGTCTCGATGTGTATGTGTGTGTGTGTGTGTAGGTGTATGTGTGTGTGTGTGTGTGTGTGTGTGTGCATGTGTCTCTGCATGTGCGTGTGTGTGTGTGTGTGTGTGTAGGTGTATGTGTGTGTGTGTGTGTGTGTGTTATGTGTGTGGCATGTGTCTCTGCATGTGTGTGTGTGTGTGTGTGTGTAGGTGTATGTGTGTGTGTGCGTAGTGTGTTGTAGGTGTATGTGTGTGTGTGTGTGCGTGTGTGTGTGTAGGTGTATGTGTGTGTGTGTGTGTGTGTGTGTGCATGTGTCTCTGCATGTGGGTGTGTGTGTGTGTGTGTGTGTAGGTGTATGTGTGTGTGTGTGTGTGTGTGTGTAGGTGTATGTGTGTGTGTGTGTGTGTGTGTGCATGTGTCTCTGCATGTGTGTGTGTGTGTGTGTGTATGTGTGTGTGTGTGTGTGTGTGTATGTGTGTGTGCATGTGTCTCTGCATGTGTGTGTGTGTGTGTGTGTAGGTGTATGTGTGTGTGTATGTGGTGCGCACTGGCATACGTACGTGGGCATGCACATCGCCGTGCCCACATGCAAGCATGCTGTTATGTGTCTGTGTGCCTGCATGTGTATGACAGTGTTCGTGTGTGCGAATCAGAGAAAGAAAGATTAGAGGAAAGAGAGGAAGAGAAAGAAGGAGAGAGAGAGAGAGGGGAGGGGCAAAGAGACAGGCCGAGAGAATAAGGACATCCACCCGCACAACAGAGAACCACTGCGTATTAACTGATAAAAAGAGCAATGGTGAGGAGCTTCTCTCTCTCTCTCTCTCTCTCTCTCTCTCTTTCTCTCTCTCCACCCCCACACCTCTCTCCCTCTTTTCCCACACAGAGATCCAGCCTGATTCCCTGCCTGCACCCCTCCTCCCCCCCCCGCCCCCCCGCGCGCTGTCTGTGCCAGAGAAGACGTCACAGTTTTTGCATTTTAAAGAGAGCCCCAGCGATGTCACCCGCCCGCGGAGGACCGAGCCGTGGCGGGGTGAGTCAACGCACGCCGCTCGACTTCCGCGCGACTTTGCCGAGCGTCACGGCCCGGATTCTTACCGCGCTCACTCCCCCCACCCCCCTCCACCCCCCCTGCCCCCACCCCCCCCGCACACACACACCTACAGGTGCGCATCTGTGCCACAGTTCAGTGTTTTCTCTATGTAAGAGTGTCAGATTTGTTTAAAGTGAGTGTAAGCTGCGTGGAAGGTGTGTCCAAGGTGAGTTTCTCTATGTGCATAAGGTGTGTGTATGGTGAGTTTGCGATGCATGCAAAGTGTGTGTAAGCAAGGTGTGTGTAAGGTGAGTGTAAGATGTGTGTAAAATGTACGGAAGGTGTGTGTAGGGTATATCTAAGGTGAGTTTCTGATGTGCATAAGGTGAGTGTAAGATGGGTGTAAGGTGCGTGTAAGGTGAGTGTAAGGTGTGTCACTGAGGCAAAACCCCTCTGTTCCTCAAAACATCCTCCCTGGAACCAGGTGCTCCACAGCCTCCAGCACTGACACACTGGCACAGTTTTCACCACCAGAACTTTCTAGATCCTTCACCCAAGGCCTTAAGGATGTTTGCGCTCATCCTCAAACGCAGAAGTTTTCTAGTCTTGGTGTATACGTAACATTGAGAACAAAAAAGCTACATTGAACTGTCAGGCATTCAATATAGGGATAAAGTTGCTATTTAGGGGGGGGGGTTTAATATAAAAGTAACATTTCAGAATTTGGGGGGAAAAAATTATGCTGAAAATAAAGACCGCGACAGAGAGACAGAAAGACAAACAGACTGACTGAGAAACTGATCGCTAAGGACATACGGCTCTCACATGAAATTACTGAATTCCTGTCCCGTTTCACCGGTTTAAGATTTAAAATGCTTTTCATGAAATGATTCAAGAGCATTCAAATCTCATTCATGAAATATAAAAATCAGTACAAAAAAAGATAAAAGGTATATATATATTTGTATTTTTAAAACCACGTAGGCCAATATAAGTCTGTATATATTTTTGAGCCATCAAAACAAAACGCAGTCGTGTACGAATCGACTTGTTTCATTTCTTTAGGAATACGGACTTGTTGCAAGTTCGAATAGCCTACACGTCGGAATCCTCTTTTAACCTTGAGCTTAGCCCGAAATCGCACTAAGTAGGCTACCCGGCAACATATTAACGGATAATGTAGAATCCCGATAATGCTGTCACTAAATTCACAATTTCGTAACAACGTCCTGAAATAATATGGATGTCAATTTTATATGGGCTATTTTGCCGACAAGGACGTGAGACTGCGGGTATCCAAGGTGCTGAACGCATGTTGTGGCGATGGATGTTGAAAAGATTGATCGGCTATACTGGTACTTACGTTTCTTCTTCTGGTGCCTCCGTGCGCGACGGTCCTAATTATAATCCCCAAGCCGGTACCTGTACCTCCTCCATCCCTCGCTCGCTCACATAGAAAAGCGTGGAAGGAATTGATAATGCACGCGCGTCCCACAGGCTGCTATGGGTAACGGACGGACGATTTTAAGCGAAGTTCACCTTAGTTTCACATCGATTTCCGTCCCATAGAACAGGTGGTGTCAGAACCCTTTTCCCGTCATACGAAACGCGGATCAGAATTTCCCTGCCGCTGTTACTGGATGGCAGGGTTTCTTGACTCGAATTGTGTAGCCCATTTCTTCTAAACTTCCAAACGTCTTTCTCTGGGATCCGGCTCTTCAACAATGTCACGCAGGGTACGTGCCTCCGTCTGACCGCCTGTCCGTTTCCAGGGAAAGGGAATGAGCCGGTAGCCCGGCGCTGACTTCGTGTTGCAATGCGGGTTCTGACCGTGACCGTCACCTTCGCGGTTGTGTGTAGATCCAAACGCAATTGCAGCTTGAACAGGTGTTATTTCTTCTCTGCCATTTCACGTTCTTAAAGCGCTCAGCAAATCAGAATTGACGAGTACTTCGCTTTGGTTTCCGTATTGCCTTATCTTTCCACAGTACCGGAGCAACATGTACGCATGAAGTTTAATACGTCTTCAAGGGGCACTGTGGAGTGGGCAAGGGGTAAAACAAGATACAAAACAATCCTGTCTGTAGTAAATCGCATGCTCCATAGTTATGAGCTGTCCATGGTATGGCGATGATTTCAGTTACCTCGAGCAGGGATTTCTTGCACTTGGAATGGTTGCGTTGCTGCGTAGCACCGCCGTGACGCCTGGGATGCAGCAGAGCGAATGGTCCAAAAAGACTGCGAAGGCAGGCGCAGCTCGATTCTATATTCTTTTGAATTTAGCCTTGGCTGGGGAGCAGGGCAGAAGCGGGATCACATCCGCGCGCCTGATCAACAGGGGACATGCGGACAAGTGGGCTTCCGGCTATAAGATCAGTTTGGTGCGATCAGAGTCGTGTGTGCCGAGTTATCCCGCTCATTGGAGCAGACGAGAAGCCAGCAGGTGGCACGAGGGTACTTCGATGAGTGCTGGAGCGCGTGACAATGCACCGCAGTATTCGCCAACACAGACGGAGATTTTTGAAACTCAAGGGAGTCGTCGCACACCTCCTGCAGATAACACGACTGGGAAGTCAAACAGCGGACCTACAGTTCACCGAATCTGTCCATATAGTCGTCCAAGGTACGGGCATCCAAGGGCATCCGTCCGGGCCTTGCAGTTCCAGTGTTGGTGCGCAGTGGTAATTAAATAGGTCGTTGGCGGTTGTATTGTCTTTGTGAATTAATTTTATTCTGGGCACAGCGCGATCGATGACCAATTCACGAAGGGTATTTCGGGGAATTTTAGCGTGAGTAATAGTTTATCAGTCCTGTGTGCACATTTCACTTGACGAGTAAACAAACAAAAGGCAAATGCAAAAATGCATTTATGGTTTACTGAGGGGTGTTAACTGCTGCTCTGTTGTTTCCTTTAGCATGCATTGTTCACAAATGAACAGTCAGTGAGTATCTAGACTTGGTTATAGCCATTGTTGTCATTTGTGGAGTTTGCATTTGGACTCACCACTGCGAAGATCAGAAGACTAACTATGGCTGAAAAACAACTAATCAGTAAGCAGAGATGATAATAATTGTGCAGAGGGATAGGACAGAACCTGGGTATATCAAGTACACCAGTTTGGAAAGTCTTGAAAAAGAAAAAATCCACTGGTGGTCTGAGAAACGAACAACGTACATGTTGGAGAAGGAAGACACCTGCAGTGGATTACAAACAATTCCTAAGAGCTGTGAAGAAAACCCATAAAGCAATGGTCAGTGACATCGCCTGCAGGCTCCAGAGGACAGGGGTGAAAATAGCACTGGCCACTGTTCGTGAAATGTTTTCAGAGTAGAATTATTGAGGCTACCCTGCAAGATGCAAACCCCTCATCAGCAGCAGGAATCAAATGGCTGGATTAGAATTCACCAAAAAAAAAAATACAGAAACAAGCGTTCTGTAACAAAGCTTTATTACATTACAGGCATTTAGCAGATGCTCTTATCCAGAGCGACTTACACAACTTTTACATAGCATTTTTATATTGTATCCATTTTTACAGCTGGATATATACACTGAAGCAATTTCGGTTAAGTACCTTGCTCAAAGGTACATCGGCAGTGTCCTTACCCGGGAATCGAACCTACGACCTTTCGGTTACAAGCCCAGTTCTTTACCCACTGTGCTACACTGCCGCCCTGTATGGACAGATGAGATCAAAACAAACCGTTGGAAGGCCAAAAGTGTGGAGAAAGGAAGGAACAGCCCATGGTCTCCCCCTCATCTCTGAAATATGGGGGGGGGGGGGGTAGTGTCATGGCTCGAGCATGTATGGCAACTTCTGGAACAGGCTCACTCATCTTTATTGATGATGCAATGCAGGATGTGCAGCGGTAGGATGAATGCCTGGAACTGTATGTACAAGGTAATGGCTATGCACAAAGAAATTCCTCCAACCTTATTGACCAGTGTTTCACCCTGCAGCAGGACAATGGAAGTGAGTAAAATCCAACAAGGTGCTCTTTGGTACAAGGGTGATGAAGTTGACAAAAAAAGATAGCGACCAAGGCACTCTTGTTGTGAAAAAGTGAAAAGCCTTTACTGTATGGCTAATGCACAGCAAAGGTTAAAAACATGCACCTACGTGTTGCGGCATGCTGGCCTTCATAAGGGTGACTAACCAGTAGTGAGGAAAAAGATGAAATTTATATAAGAAATGACATCATAGGCTCATTACCATAACAGATTGAGCAGGTGACTAGAAATGGAGGAAAAAACCCACGTATTGACAAAATCTAAACTACAATATGGTAAATGGACTGCATTTATATAGCGCTTCTCTCATTCACCAGAGCAGTTAGGTGTCTTGCTCAGGGACACTTCGACATGCCCGGGGGGGGTGATCGAACCGGCAATGCTTTTGCGCGACAACCGCTTTTACCTCCTGAGCTATGTCGCCCCAATATATGAAATACCATACAGTAAGTAAAGTAGCAGAACACACCACATGAAACAATTTTTAAAAATGTTCATAAACACATGAGCTCATGTTCCCCCAAAAGAAAGTCAAAACAAAACAAATTATAAGAAAGGAGAATAATCAATTTCCTCATTGAGACCTGGAAACAGCATAGCTGTTTCTGTAACATGTAAATACCATGGAATAAAATCTGATCGTCTGTACATTTGTCTCATATTCATCTTTTGATGTAAAATCCAAATGCATTAGGTAAATGGCAAAAGTGACTAATTTCACTCTACTTGTTCCCATACTTTTCGGAGGGCGCTCTCGTGGAGAGAAGGGAAAAAAACGCATTACATTATCACCCCACGAGGGGGAGGCCTTCACCACATTAAACGCGAAAGAGCATTAGCACAGATATCACGTTGATTTTTGTGATAAGAAGCTCTCTTACAGGGACGTTCTCACCGCGGCCTATATCAGCGCATGACTCATGCGCGCGAGCCTGTTCCGTCAGGCCTTTCCCACTGGCGCAGTAGCCTGCTCGCTGTCATTGTTCTCACAAAAGCGTGACGCGGCTCGTATAAGAATGCAATTCGAAATGCTGGATCGTGGATCGGTTGTCAGGGACATAAATTAGGCTACCCAAAAAAGCCAGGTCGACATCCTGCAGTTCCTTCTACGCATCCTGTTTTCCTGCAGCTCGCGACCTCTTTCCGGCTTCGCAGTTTTCTTCTCTCCCGATAATGCCCGTCACTGGACTCGTCTCAGCGGTCTGTTTCAATCGATCCTCGTTATCGTGCGTGTTGCCTAAAAAAGAACTAGTCACTTCTCACTCTGTGCCAATCAAAGCAGATTAAACTGTTCATCCTGTTTTCAACGTCACCCTGAAGAGGGGCTTGGAATAGATTTTGAGTCAGCCAGGGGGTGGGGTGGGGGGAGGTGGGGAGGGGGGGGGTGGCGGCATAAAAGAAGCTACGTGACCGATCTCACAATGAGAAGGCTACGGCTACAGATTAGAGAGTTACCGCACAGCACAATAGGATCAGCCGTTTGCGATGTTTCTTCATTACCCAGTTGTGCTGCCTGTAGCCGTTCGGCAATACTGCCATACAATATGGCCTGTGACGTCATGTGAAGTTCCGGGACACAAGCAGGGGTGTCATATGACGGCGGGGGAGGGAGGAGGGGGGGGGAGTTGGAGAATGATTCCAAAATTGTGCTGTAATTGTGCAGGGATTTGGTGGCCTGGGGTGGTGGGGCCCAACGTAAGATGTTTTCATGGGTCCCAGAATCCCCGGCGGCACGCTGCGTGGCGCGACGGTCTGAGAGGTGAATGTGGAATCCTGCGGATGCACGTCAGCAGGTGTTCCGGGGGTTGAGCTCACCCGGGAGCCTCCCAGGTCTTCATTTGAAGGGGGACTTCTACACTGACCGCAGTCAATTACAGTGGCTGGCTTATTGGCCAAGCTGGGCTCCCATTTACAGTGAGTGGCTTAGTAGCCTACCCCTGTTAGAACATTGTAACTGCAGGTGTCAGACATTCCATTCTATGCCAGCAGCAGCGACATTTTTAAAATAGTTCATGGTTTCTATTTACCGGAACCTTAAAAAAGCGTCTCCTTCCCAGTGGTGGAGGCCTCTGTCTTAGGATATCAGGAACGTCAACGAAGTCTGGCTATTGCTGCCGTTAATGATCAAAAGTCACCAAAACGGTCGTCAAATACTTTATGGGCTCCATGAATGAAACGAAAATAATAATACAAACAAGATTTTACGCACCCGTGTCTGCTGCACTGACGTGACCCTGGCATTGACCATTTTTGGGCATGTTCCAGGGTCCGATCAATAATTTCTCTCAGCACTGCACGTCGCAACTTTAAAATAAAATATTAACTTTGCTTACACTTATTTATTTTTTTTCTCCATAGAAGTTATATGGAACCTTTGTCAGAAGTGTTCCATTTGTAGGCTACTTTAGATAATTGCAAGCATATGAGCAAATATGCGTGCACTGAATGGGGAATAAAAATCCTTGATCTTCCCCTTTTCGTCATTTTCGGTAACCTCCTCCACAACTGGAAATCCGAGCCGCTCAGAGAGAATAAGATACAAAAAAAAAAAAAAAACACCCACCCACCCCCGCGATTCACTATGTCCCCCCCATCGCGACTCACAAATCACAGCGGCAGAGGGAAGCGGCGGGGCTGAACCGTGGCTCGGATCAATGCGGGGGTGTCTAGCTTTTGACACGCACGCCTCTCAGCGCGTGGAGATTTCTACGGCCGGATCGGGGTGAGAGCCGAACATTTTAATGGAAAGTGGGCGCGTTATTAAGTATACGGTGACAGACCTGTTGCGCAGGGGTCGAGCCGGGGATGGATTTAAGTAGTGAGTATATAAACTTTTCCTGAGAGGCTCAACGTGTACTGTTTGTGTTTCGGACGCATGATACCTTGCCAAAGCGCCGAAATACCACGCGAAATTACCTAAAATGTAATTTAATTGCAAGGCACTCTTCGGTGTTAAATTGTGAATAACAACATAAAAGCTGTTTTCCTTGTTGTATCTATACCATAATTGGTGTCATGTGCCGTGCATAATTTAGAAGCGTCGTAATGATGTGCACGTGCAAAATTGTTGTGTCTCTAATGTAATGCACTTTTGCGTGACGGAGAAGACAAGCAGATGACGCCGCATCATCAAAAGAAATTAAATTAGACTTAAGCCAACTCTACGGCTGTTGCGTCGCCAAACGCATCTTGTACATTATTTTATACACCGCTGGCCTGAGAAAACTGACATTAAATATGAATTAATATTGGAATCTAAAATGGAAAATAAAACACGTATCTTCTTAAGAAAATAGAACGGAAGCCGTTGAGGTCATTCAACGTGCGTTTACAGATAGGAAGTCATCCTTATGGTGGAAGTGCAAGATGTCAGTACATCCCGTACTGTACTGGCAATGACCTGGCTTTCACCCTAATTATCTTGAATCTGGTTGGTCAGCATGCAGGGGTTCTTTAACAAAGCCTTTCAGACGTTGGCCCTGGGGTACTTTTCAAAATAAAGATAAAAACAGGGAAGAAAAATGGACTGAAAAAGACACATAAGCAACGGCATTAAAAACATGAAAACAGACAACGGCGGTGACAAAAATGGCGACGCCAAAGCCAAAGACGGTGAGCTTCAGCCAAAAAAAGGAACGAAAGGCGAAAGAAAAGAAAGTTTATGGAAGGGAGATTTCAGAAGGAGGTTTTAAAAGGCAGACGTGTATTGAGCTTGTCAGATCTCTTCGGGTAGATGGTCCCAGAGTCCTGGGGGCGATTACGAAGAAGCCACTTCCGTTTCAGCTTTTTATTTTTCGCCCCGGGTTTCTTATGACATGCATGTTTGGTTTTGGGAAGTGGGGTCCTAGTGTAACAGGGGGATGGGTGGAGGGACTGCAGGGCATTGGACGGAGGTCATTCCTCCATCTTTGGGGGGTTGTAACCTAATCTTTGACAATCTGATTCAACGAACCTGCTCGTTGTTGACAGGTCACCGTCCGTCCATTCTCTGACTTATGCAAGTCCAGTTCTCTTGGAACTGAGCAGATGCTATGACTGTACTGCAATAAAGTCACACCTGATATCCCTCTGTTGCAAGGCCAAGAGTACTGTCAACACAGCTGTGTTAAGAAACTGCTGTTTACCTTTAGATAGAAATAACATATTTGGTTAAAATGCTGCCAAAAACAATTTCCTTGTTCAGAATTCTATTTCAGCTGCGTAGAGCAGCGGTCAGAGCAGCAGTGTGGAGCAGCGGTCAGAGCAGCAGTGTGGAGCAGTGGTTGCAGCAGCAGTATGGAGCAGTGGTTAGAGCAGCAGTGTGGAGCAGCGGTCAGAGCAGCAGTGTGGAGCAGTGGTCAGAGCAGCAGTGTGGAGCAGTGGTCAGAGCAGCAGTGTGGAGCAGTGGTTAGAGCAGCAGAGTGGAGCAGCAGTCAGAGCAGCAGTGTGGAGCAGCGGTCAGAGCAGCAATGTGGAGCAGCGGTCAGAGCAGCAGTGTGGATAAGTGGTCAGAGCAGCAGTGTGGAGCAGTGGTTAGAGCAGCAGTGTGGATAAGTGGTCAGAGCAGCAGTGTGGAGCAGCGGTCAGAGCAGCAGTGTGGAGCAGTGGTTAGAGCAGCAGTTTAGAGCAGTGCTCAGAGCAGCAGTGTGTTCTGTGACCTTGTTGCCTCTTGTTACCTCGGTTCAGATTTTCTTTGATAGGTTTTCCCTGGTAGTTCAACTCTAATCTATTTTGTACAGCAGTTGGGCCTGTGGTGTGACCAAAGCTGGATTTTACAACGTAACTTCAGCATTGACTAGGCTGCCACACCAACACGCCAACCCCGGGTTCGCTGAGGATTAATCTCCCCTCTGTCATCGTCTAGGACTCCTGCTTCTGCTGCTCTCCATGGCTGCCTCCGATATCCCGGGTGTTCAGGCCAGACCAATCGACTTCGTGTGCGACGGCCACGCCAGGAGGGACCTGAACATGGTGAAGGAGCTGGAGTCCGTCATGGTGAGCCTGCCGGGCATCCCCGGTGCCGGTGCCGCCGAAACCGGCGCACGGGGCGCAGGCGGGCGTGGCTTTGGCCACGGGCCCACAGCTGCCTGTCCCGTCTTAGCCCGGGACGCCCTGTATTTCAGCCCAAAAAAAAAAAAAAAAAATTTTTATTTAAAAAAGGGTTGTCCCGTACGTCCACACTATAAAAATAAAGACGCAGTGGTTGGTACATTTTTATTCTTTACGGAAAAAAATTTCCCAAATGTTCCATGAAAGTAAAACGATGTTCCATTTGGGCCGTTAACAAGTGTCTTTTTACAAGCGAAGAGGTACAAATGTATTATGTATTGCTGGCTTAGTGACAAGCCTTCATAGGCACTTTTTTTGTACCTTTTTTTTCTCCCCTGAGAGTACGGGATGCTGTTTGTGCCACCCTTTCCCACGCTCTACATATTTCACATGCCATCGATGAACTGCAGCTGCCACCCACGGCAGAAAAACGAAACTGCTCTTGTGAATAACCTGCTTCATTCTGGGTACTGCGAGCACACGTAGTGGTAATTAAGCGGACTCAAACAAAATGTACTTCTGTTCCGTATTCACGCGAAGGAATGTAGGCAAAACCCTGAGTAACTCATTTTGTCTGTGGCCCATTCTCAGCACGTTGTGACATTTGCTTATGGCTCTCTGTCCGTTCGTCTGTCTGTCTGTATGTCTGTCTGTCTGTCCATCTGTCTGTCTGTATGTCTCTCGATCCACATGTCTGCCTGTCTGTCTCAGGGAGAATGCAGTGGTTCGGCTCTACTCCCCTTACCAATCACCTTGCCCTGTATGAAGACTCACAAAGCATCATGGGATAGGAAATCAGTGAGTCCCCGAAAGACCTCAATCGCCTCCCCTTTCCCCCTGTCCCCACCCCGCCCTCGTACAACTACTATTCTGTTTTACCTGTGTGTCTGTCTGGTGTGTGTGTGTGTGTGTGTGTGTGTGTGTATGCTTGCGTGCATGTGTGTGTGTGTGTGCATGTGTGTGCGTATGCGTGCGTGCGTGCGTGTGTGTATGCGTGTGCCTGCGTGCGTGCGTGCGTGCGTGTGTGTGTGTGCGTGCGTGTGTGTATGCGTGCGTGTGTGTATGTGTGTATGCGTGTGCGTGCGTGCGTGTGTGTATGCGTGTGCGTGCGTGCGTGCGTGCATGTGTGCTTGCGTGTGTGTGTGTGTGTGTATGCGTGTGCGTGCGTGTGTGTATGTGTGTATGCGTGTGTGTGCGGTGCGTGCGTGTGTGTATGGTGTGGTGGTTCGTGTGTGCTGCGTGTGTGTGTGTGTGTGTGCGTGGTGTGTGGTGTGTGTGGGTGTATGCGTGTGTGCGGGTGTGTGTGTGGTGTGTTGTGGTGCATGCATGGTGGTGTGGGGTGGTGTGGTGTGTGTGTGGTGCGTGCATATGTGTGTGTGTGTGCGTATATGCGTGTGCGTGCGTGCGTGCATGGGGGTGTGTGTGTGTGTGTGTGTGTGTGTGTGTGTGTGGGTGTGTGTGTGTGTGTCTCTGCGTGTGTGTGTGTGTGTGTGTGCATGTGTGTGCGTGCGTGCGTGCGTGTGTGTATGCGTGTGCGTGCGTGCGTGTGTTTGCGTGCGTGTGTGTATGTGTGTATGCGTGTGTGCGTGTGCTCGTGGTGCGTGTGTGTGTGATGCATGTGCGTGTGTGCGTGCGTGTGTGTGTTGTGTGCGCAGTGTGGGGGGTGTGTGTGTGTCTGGTGGTGCTTGGTGGTGTGTGTGGTCTGGTGTGGGGGGGTGTTGGTCGGGGGTGGGGTGTGTGTGTGTCCCAGGTGCAGCAGAAGGGACATGTGGCTGCTTGAGGTCGGCAGTTGCGGAGGTGAGCATGTCTGCCAGTGCGGCCTCCCTGCTGGAGAGACTGGAGCGCAGCGTCACCAACTACCTGCACATCCTCACACACCTGGAGCTCACCGTAAGAGCCACACACACCTGAGCACACACACCGGAACACACACGCACACACACACACACACACACACACACACGCAGACACACACACATACACGCACACACCGGAACACACGCACACAAGCACACACACACACACACACAGGTGCACACACACACACACAAACACGCACACGCACACGCGCACATACACACACATACCACGTACACACACACACACACACCTGTGTGATGTTCATTTAGCCAGTCACAACTTCTTCTTGTGAAGAGATTTGACGCATCATCCCCACAGGGGGGGCCTGCGCTCCCCTCAAACCCCGGGGAGATGCTCCGATGAGAAGGCCCGCATTAAACAGCCTGGCATTATCTCTGCAGGGGAACGACGAGCTGAGCTAGATGGGCGCGGCTCTCCTGCTGTCAGGCGCACGCTCGTTTCTTTTCGCGGATAGCAAAATTTCTGTCCTTCTCCAAACGCCCTCAAACGCCCTCAAACGCCTCTCCGTCCTCCGTCAGTTTAAACCCCCTTGAAGGTCCCGCCACACCGCCACGTTCTCCGCCACTGACGCACGTGCACAGACCCGCTAGAACATCAGATTCCCAATTGGGAAGGGTAGATGTTTTTTGCTTTTTTGTTTGCATAAAGAAATACGCTACATGGCCAAAAGTATGTGGACACCTGACGTCCGACATATCCAAAAATGGGTATTAATATGGAGGTGGTCCACCCTTTTGCTGCTGTAACAACCTTGACCCTTTTGGGAAGGCTTTTTTTTTGTTTTACTAGATTTTGGAGCATTGATGCGAGGATTTGTATCCATTCCTGCTGGAAGAGCATTAGTAAGGTCAGGCAGTGATGGGGTGATTATTGTTGATTGTGTTTTTCTTTTTGGGGGGTGGGGGCACGTTCCGCAGGGTGAAGACGATAGTTCGGTCGCAGCTTGCCCCGGCCACCCAACCCAGAACCTGGGCCACGTGCTCTGGAGCTTCAGCCGGCTGCTGACCGGCAAGCTGGAGTGGCTCGCGGCAGAGCTGAGCGCCGGGTGTCAGGCGGAGAAGAAGACCTCCAACCTCTGACCTTCGACCTTCGACCTTCGACCTTGTAGGTGGATTGCTGGGAAGCCGTGTTTCCGGCGGGGGCCTCCTGGTATTACTGTCGGGCAACTCAAGCTGCTGAGAGTCTTGGACTGATATGCCGCCTCTGGCTTCGTCGCCGCAACCTGCCTTTTTAAATGGGGGAAACGGCGCCCTCTGCTGGTCATGAGTCAGATGGACAGCAAATCACTGCACCTTTTGGCAATTCATGGAGAACAGCTATGATGTGAGAGATTTAGCCTTAAATATGAACCAAAAAAAGGGACTTGCTGGCCTAAAACTCATATTTATGCACATGTTAATAGTTCAGATTATTTTTTGAGCTTCATTGAAAAATGTATGTGACCACAATCGTGGTAAAAAGTGGTGAAAAAAAAAAAACTCAAAAAAGTCAGAAGACAATTTGAAAAAAGAGGCTGATCTCTTGTAATGCACTGAAATAAGGACAGTCCTGGAGGGCTGTCTGAGATGGTGGTGACTGTGGACTCTTTGCTAATTTATTTTATATTTTTTCGTTGGGGGGGGCGCTGGATAGAATTTCTATAGGCCAATCAGAACAGATGGGATGAGGGACGTTCAGCCTATCAACAGCTTTTTTTTTAAACCCTTTAATGTATAAGTTCACAAATACATGATTAGAATGCTCTTTACTGAATATTCTAATGCTGATGTAATGCAATGGGAGTTCTAGAACCTGACATAGAATTTTGAAGAAGAAAAAAAAAAGAAAACATCCCAAAAATAGCCCTGCTCTTCAAAGGGTTCAAATCCAGCCTCAGGAGGTAAAGTCCCAACAACTTCCTTGACAGAAGGTTCCCTGTATTTCGAATGCTCTTGGAGGAAACATGTATGTTCACTCCCGACTGAACAATCAACAGCTAAACAGATAAAACTAATCGACAACATGATGTGATGGTGCACTGGGGATAGATGGGCGGTTCACGGTTTTTAGGAAGGGGGGTAAGGAATTTTAGGAAGAAGTCTTAATTGAGACGGATTACCTGGAATTGTCTGTCTGCAATGCAAGCAGAACTGGAAGAGAACAGGAATTAATGTAGCATGTGTTCGACATGGTATGTCTGTATTTTTACTGTATATTGAATCCTCTATTGTAATTGTTTTATACTCTCATTTTGAAAAAAGTTTATACTGAGGTATAAAAATATTCTTTTATAAAAGTTACACTGCTGACAATATATGAATGGCATTATTGTCCATACAATTGTAACTATATTGGTATTTATTGCACATTATATGTTGAAGCATTTAAAATGTTAATATAGAATTGTTAAGGCCTAAATAGGTATATTTTCACTTAGATGGTACATGTTTGACATCTGCTTTATAGTTAGGCCATCAGCTGAACTTTATACTGTTTTATAACAATGTGCTTTATTGGAAATGTACTACTGAAAGCATCTACAGCGTGTTCATGTTAAAAAAATTGAGAGGGAAACCTTGGACAACGAATCTTTGGATCATTTCCGGAAAAACAAACGAATGTTGCATTCACACAGATTTCTTTATTCAAAGACAATAAAATGCATTCAAGTGTAATGCGTTTTCTCTTCGCGGTGCCTTGACATGTAGGAGTTGATAATTTACCGGAGATCCAGCCTCAGTTGTCAGGTTTTCGTTATGGGATTAATTATGAATTGATATTCATGTTTTCATGTTATTAATGAATCGATATTTTCCCTGCGAAACAATAACATTTGCTGCCAATTAAAAATAATTACTTTGAGCTGCTAGTGATTTGTACGCTTTAAACTTTCTCTAAACTGCCACTAGATGGCGGTACTGGACCAAACTTGGTACCAGTTTTATGTCAAGTGGATAAATCAAATTGAGCTGGATAGCTGGGCGAGACCTACTTACCTTAAAGTTAATTGCTTTCATTATTTATTTTTGTTTGAAGATGGTTCGACTGCTGAAATGTCACAGCATGCAACTTGAAGCAGGCGCGTAAGTAATTAAGCATAATTAATAGGGAATTCAATGTGATTGTAAAAGTATTCCAATCAAACTCCAAACAGCTGGCTTGTCAACAGCTTCGAGGTCGTGGAAATAAGTATAACTTGATTGGAAGAGAAGCTTAGGTCACATGATTCCAGACCCCGCAAAAACTCCACAAATATCACATGACTGGACCACCTTGCAGGCTGAGCAAGTGGGGAGGCACGCAGCGCCGCACGGAACTTTAATTAAATCGGCAGCTGTCCTCATGCTTGCGGGTCGGTGATAGTTTAGGATTTAAATAAGTCTCGCGGTAGACAGATGTTTTCCAACGCCCGCTGTCTTCTAAGTATCCGGATTACTTTCCCCCGCTGTCAATTTATTTTTATTTTTGTCTGGATATTTCAGCGGAGGCCAGTTAGTTGCGGTCAACTTGCTTTTTACCGGGGCAGACTAGCACTTTTCGTCTACAGCGTTTTATTGGTCAATCGGTTTCTTTTAAACGGTCGTTTGTTCCTTCGCCATGACTGAACGTACTCCACTGCTGCATTATCGGCTATCCATTAGCGTCCAGGAGTCAGATACACTGCCTGCCCTAGAGAAATCTCCGGCGGTCGCTCGCCGGAAAATGGCTAACGACAAGCCGCAGAAGCTCTCCACCTTCTTTGGTGTGGTGATACCCACTTTGCTCTCCATGTTTAGCGTCGTTGTCTTTCTCAGAATTGGTGAGTGGATCATTATTTCCCCCCCATTATTTAATCGGCCACATGTCATTTTACGAAACAAAAAACAAAAACCTTATGTAAAGTGCAGTTGCTTTCGTACCCACTTCCATTAAAAACAAAAGGGGGGTTGCTGATGAGTTATGCGTTGTGGTCAAGCCTGTCGACGATCACTTTTAATGTTTCTTAATGTCCTGCCAGTTGTGCGTGTGTTCGTGCGCGTGCCTCTCCTGACCGCGTTCCTTTGTGTCCGTCTGTCTGTGCAGGCTTCGTGGTGGGACAGGCTGGGCTGTACCAGGGCATCGGCATGTTCCTCATCGCCTATTTCATCATCAGCATGACCGTTCTGTCCATCTGTGCCATCTCCACCAATGGAGCCCTGGATGCTGGTGGAGCGTACTGTATCCTCCTGTGTCCCTGCTTCTGCCTCCCAAAGTCTCACTCTGCTCCCTCTACTTGCACCCATACCTCTCTCTTCCTCCACCTCCTCCCCCATTTCTTGACTCTCACTCCCGTCTCTGCCTTTCTTCTGCCAACTGGCCCCAAAGTCAGTTCTGTTTTCTACCAGACCTGAAATTGATGGGGGGGGGAGGAGGAAACTCGGTTTCCCAGAATGCCCCAGTGGCCACATGTTTACAGCTGTGCCAGAGCCTTTTGCCATGGGGCATGCTGGTGCTTCCTGCTTTTTCACTGTTGTTTCCAGGCTTCTGTGGCACTAAAGTAACACATTTGTGCCTCAAGCCTGCATTTTTGACCCCCCTCATCACTTTGGGCCTGTTCTGGTGAAGTGGGGTGGTGATGAAGGTTTGAGGTTATGAGAGGTGACTTCACATCAGAATAAGGAAGTTGGTGGTTATTGTGCAATGGGAACAGGCGTTGAGCACTGATAACGTGTTGTGTGTGTGTGGGAAGGATTTTGGTTTGTGGGTGCAGTGGTGAATGAGCACACAGACCAGCAGTCTAAGTCTTTGCCATGGGACTTGTCAGCCTGAACCTGTTTGACCTTTTTGGTTGGACCTGCCGGGCCAGTCTGTGGAAGTGAGACTGTGGAGACCCTGATCAGAGCATGAAGGAAGACCGGTCCTAGTCCAGGGGTGTCCAGTCTTATCCAAAAAGGGCCAGTGTGGCTGCTGGCTGCTGGCCCAGCAACGAGAACCTGGTCCTACTTGTCAAGGTTTTGTATTTTCGTCCTAATACTGTAGCTTGTTTTTCTCCCTAGTTTGACTTGGCATAAGTTAGGTCAGAATAATTTTCACTGCGTGAACTGAACTGTGTTCTTGGCTATAAATAACTATGTGAAATGAGTATATTGTACCTTATTCAACCTGTGTTTTGTAGTTGTTCCAATGACCTTGATATTCACTTTTGTATGTCGCTTTGGATAAGAGCATCTGCTGAATAAATGCAATGAAGACCACAGTTGGTCGGTTGAATCAGGTGTCAGCAGTGCTGTGCCAAAGCAAAAAGCCTGCACCCAAACTGGCCCCCTTAAAGCTGTGCAGTTGACCCTTGACCCCAAACTCCCTGCCCAGACATGATCAGCCGGGCCCTCGGACCCGAGTTCGGGGGCAGCATTGGGATCATGTTCTTCTTCGCCAACGTGTGCGGGAGCGCCCTCTACGTGCTCGGCCTAGTGGAGGCCATCGTTGCGTCTTTCGGCATTCCAGAAGGTGAACACGACCGCCACCCCGATTGGCTGTGGGCGCTCGTATGCAGTGGTGACAAACCCTGTTCCTGGAGATCCACCGTCCTGTAGGTTTTCACTCCGGCCCTAACAAAGCGCACCTCATTCCACAGATGGGACGGTGGCCATGGTGGGGGCCCAGCGGATCCTGCCGTCGGGGTACTGGTGGTCCCTTCTGTACGGGACTGGTATACTGCTGCTCTGCCTGCTGGTGTGCCTGGTGGGCGCCCACATCTACTCTAGGGCCACCTTCCTCATCTTCCTCATCGTCATGGTGGTGCTGGGCATCATCTTTGTCAGTTTCTTCGCTGTGGCACCCAGGGTGGTGCTCTTGCCCCTGGCCCCGCCCAACTCCTCAGGACCAATCAGTGGCAACTTCACCGGGTTCAAGCTGGACACGCTGCTAGGCAACCTGGAGGGTGAGTTGGGGAGGGGGGGTTGGAGGTTGGGGGTGGCGGCAGGAGTTGTGAAGTCCAGCAGACTAAATTGGTTGGTGAATTTAATTGGGATACAGAGTAAGCAGTAGTTGAAACAACTCCCCCCCCCCCCCCCCCCCCCGTCATAACCTCAATCTTCAAACTTTGCCATTTTTCATAAGCTGACAATCTTCATTTTCCCCTCCCCTTCCCAGACCCATCATGTCACAATCATACAGGCATTATTATGAGCGCTTGCAATCTTCTCATTGCCGAACGCGGGGCGCCGTTTGAATATTAATTGTGACACCGATGTAGGTCTCTCATTAACAGGAAATGAAACGCAATTGGCTGCATGTTCGCAGATTGTAAGGCAGAGACGTGGAGGCCAAACGCTGGCAGTCAAATGTACCCTGTCATCAGGCACTTCGGAAAGGGTGCAGGTGCACATTGGTGTACAAGCACCAGTTATTTTCCTTTATGCCGGCTTGAAAGCCTGCTTTGGTGACGTGAAAGTCTGATTTGAATGGCTGTCACCTGAATAGGTTCTTTTATTTTGATTTGTTATTTTTTTAAAATATCTTCGTTCAGGCCCAGATTAATTCTGGCGAGTAATACTTTGGTTCGACCACAGGGTGAAACTGTTCTGTTTTGCCCCCCCCCTCCTTACAGCTGGTTACACGGTGGACTACACCACAGGCAACATGATGAACTTTGCCACAGTCTTTGCGGTCTTATTTAACGGCTGTACTGGAATCATGGCTGGATCCAACATGTCAGGTGAGGGGAAAGGGTGGGGCTGGCCGTTGGGCTGCCAGTAGGGGGCAGCGAAGAGCCCGTTTCAGAAATCGTAATTTCTTCAGTCTACTGCACAGGTGTCAAACTGCAGTTGAAAAGGGGCTACAGGGTCTGCTGGCTTTTGGCGTGTTTTTGGGCCCCAAGTGTTTAAATCAAGTCATTGATTGGCTAAGGAATCCACACACCTTGTCCTCAAGGCCTTAATTGACAGCTGGTTGAAAAGGGAAAATGCAATTCGTCGACAGTATGGGGTTCAACTCAACACCCCCCTGGTGTAATGGCCGTGGGTCACATTGATAGTTGATTTTTGTGGTTACTTTGTATCTGAAGTGATTGGGTGGAGGGAGAGCGGTTTTATTGGGCAGGCGTATAAGTGTAACTAAGGGTGTCATCAGCCCTGGTCCTGGGGAATCTCAGGGTCTACTGAATTCTTTCACCGTTTTGGCAACCAGTTCAGCAGCTGAGGCTCAGTGTAGCTGGGGGTAGGGCAGGTTACTTTGGGGGTTTTAGAAATTGGGACAGGGGGCCGATTCTGACCCCCGTTGTTCGATCCGTCCCGGGTCGTTTGGCCACAGGTGACCTGAAGAGCCCCAGCTACTCCATTCCCCGCGGAACCATCACCGCCGTCATCTTCACCTTCATCATCTATAACCTGCTGAGCCTGCTGGTGGCGTGCTCCTGTGACCGGTCAGTCTCTCGGTCCCCTCTCAAACGTCTCTCTGGCCCCTCAGACCGACTGGCCAGTCTCCATTTCCTCTTGGATGCTTCTCAGACCTGTCAGTCTGTCTCCCCTCAAACTCTACTCTCTCAGACCCGTCAGTTTCCTCCTCAAACGCCTCTGTCTCTCCTCTTCGACTCTGACCAGTCGTACAGACCAGAGAGTAGTCTCCTCTCGAATGCTTCTCTCTGGCCTCTCACACTGGGTGACGAGTCCAGCAGAGAGGTTAATGAGATTAAGATTAATGGGTTATGAGGGGAATGTTTCCTTCCACAGCAGGTACAGGCAGCTTGACCTGCACAGATTCATACGGCTTCAGATGCATTTGAATTACTTTTCTTATTGGTAGTCACTTTTGTTCATCACAGCTAGAACTGTTAGTGATGGGGGGGGAAAGGGTTGCATTTGTAAACGGGTGTTATAATTTGGTGTGCAAACGTGCAAATGAGGATAGTTACAAATTAAGGACTTTCTTGTGCAAACCATGACTCTTTCTTGCCTTGGGTCACGGCGAGCCTTTTGGAGTGAGGTTGCGGTGGGAGTTCTGGGCAGTAACTCCGCTCCCCTCGCTCTCCCAGGGTCCTGCTGCAGAGGGACTACAGCTTCCTGCGGGACATCAACATTTGGCGGCCCTTCGTGACCATCGGCGTGTACTCCTCCACCCTGTCCGCTGCCATGAGCAACCTGATCGGGGCGTCCCGCATCCTGTACGCCCTGGCGCGGGACGACATGTTCGGTGAGCCCCCCCCCCCACCCCCACCCCCTTTTACTAAGGCGGTGCGTCCTGAGCTAGTACTGGATTGGAATGCTTAACCCCTTAGTCCTGCCCCCCCCCTCATGATGTGATTAGCTACGCAGGTCTCAATTCGTGGTGTGCTGCGGTCCATTCTAAGCCTGTGGGTGTACTGTGGTTTTACTTCACTTGTACGTGAAAGGTGGGCAAAATAACCAGGGGCAGGGACGGGGGGAGTGATTTTTCGATGCTCTGCCCGCAGGCAGGGTGCTGTCCCTGGCGAAGAGGACGTCCCTGAGCGGGAACCCCTGGGTGTCGGTGCTCATTTCCTGGTTTCTGGTGCAGGTGAGGCGTGGGGAATGGAGGGTGATGGGTGGTGGCGATATCAGAATCCCCCAAAGTTAAATGTGTGGGTTTTTGTCATGGTTTTTTTTTTTTTTTCCTGTTTGGTGTAAACTTTTTGGTCATAGAATTGCACCACCTTACAGTGAGGTGTAAGGTTTGAACGCATTGGTCGCATGTGTGTACAAAGGCAGAGATTCTGTGGCTTTCCATCCAGGCTTTTCCCTCAAACGAATCCTGCTAGTATTCATGGTATATCGTTAACCCCCCTCCCCAAAAAAAATTAAGTTGGGTGACACACTGAAGGTGCCCAGGCCCCAGTGCCTGCCTTGCCAACCTGAAATGCATGTTTCTGTAACACGAAGGCAGTTGAGTTTAAATAAGCCTCCTGCTGCTGCTTGGCAAACCTGCAAGTTGATGTTCGGTGTGTCCTTTGTGTCCCCGAGTGCTTCAGGGCTACGCTAGCTCTTTGCTCTAGTAAAACGAGCTGGTTCACAACCTTCCGCGACGTTTGCCCGAGTCGTTTGCTTTTCGTTTCGTTGGGTTTCATCGACGCCGTGGCGCTAGTTGGCCTGCGGTGCCGTCGGCAACGGTTACGACCGCCGCTACGGGGCGGCTAATTAAGTGCCGAGTTTGGCTGAGAAACTTCACAAGAGCCTGATGAAAAGCACTGGCAGTGCTTTGGGGAAAAAGCGTAACTGGTGTGCTGTGTAGCTTTTTAGCCGCAACGGAGCATTCAACATTTGATTTTGAGTACTTGAGCTGTTTTTTTTGTTTTTTGTATTCATTGAGATTTGAGAGAAGAGAACTGAAAATTGAGGAGTTGAAATGTAAGATGCCTCTCTCCTTCCAGCTGGTTCTGTTTGCTGGGAAGCTGAACACCATCGCCAGCATTGTGACAATCTTCTTCCTGCTGGTCTACGCAGCCGTTGACCTGGCCTGCCTGGCTCTCGAGTGGGCCTCTGCTCCCAACTTCAGGTATTGACCCTTGACCTCTGACCTGTGGCCAACTTGGGGCTGTGTCTGAAACCGCTTACTTGCCTACCATTGAATATACAAGTTGCCTGCTCAATAGTAGACAAGTAAGATGTTTTGGATTCAGCCTTGATCTCAAACCTAGTTTGACCCACTCCCATCCCAGTGTTTAAGATTTGCCTGTTCTAAAGTAGATTCCCTGACGTTACCCCCCCCCAGGCCGACATTCAGGTATTTCACCTGGCACACCTGCGTGCTGGGCATTGTGGGATGCGTGGTGATGATGTTCCTGATCAACGCCATCTACGCCTCGGCCAGCATCGCCTTCATGCTGCTCCTGTTGCTGATGATCCACTACCTGTCCCCCACCAGCAGCTGGGGCTACATCAGCCAGGCCCTCACCTTCCACCAGGTAGACTTGCAGACAGGGGCAGGTGGCCATCTTGGCTTGCTCCCACTCTAAGGGACTAAGGGAGTGCTTTCACAAATTATTTTCATGTATTGTGTTTTTGGCCCCCCCCACTCTCATCCAGGTGCGCAAGTACCTGCTGATGCTGGACGTGCGGAAGGACCACGTGAAGTTCTGGCGACCGCAGGTGCTGCTGATGGTGGCCAACCCCCGCAGCAGCACCGGCCTCATCACCTTCATCAACGACATCAAGAAGAGCGGGCTCTACGTGCTGGGGCACGTGGAGCTGGGCGACCTGGGTACGAGGGGGAGGGGACTTGGGTGCCAGGATGAGGGTGGGGTACATGGGGATGGTAGAGCTGGGCTTTGTCTAAATTGACCTGCCTACTCTTGTGTCCTCAAAGTATGTACTGTCTACTGAGCATGCTGTGCGTTCTGAGACGTTCTGCCCTTGCATAGCCACGCTCGCGTGGTCACGTTGTGGTTGAAGGGAAAATGTCAGTGGCGCTTCCTGTCACATTTTCAGGACCAAAATGGTGGTTTAATTCCTGAGCAGTACGGTGTGAGCGCACTCGATAGTGGGCAAGTGCGCAGAGCGGGTGCGGGCGAACTCCGAAGCTCTGTGAGGGGCTTCCGTGGCTTTGAGCGGACGGAGGGTCGGTTGGACGTGGTGGACGGGCTTTGAGAAGGCACTGTCCTGCAGAGGAGCGGAGATCAACACGGGCAAAGAATCGAGACTCATCTGTGTCTGTCTGTCTGTCTGTCCGCCTGCTCTCCCGCAGATACCCTCCCCTCCGACCCGCTGCAGTCGCGCTACGATTCCTGGCTCTCGCTGGTCGACCGACTCAACGTCAAGGCCTTCGTCAACCTCACGCTGTCCGACTCCGTCCGGCACGGCGTTCAGCACCTGCTGTTCATCTCTGGCCTGGGTGAGCCTGATGCTAACTGTCTCTTCTCACTGCGTCACTCGCTCACTGACCTGTTGCCACACCAACCGTTCTGACCCCCCCCCCCGGTCCTGGCGGGCCAAAGGGGGTAATCCTGGCTTTTGTTTTTTTTTTTTTTTTTTATCAACCACTTTATGCTCAAGCAGTGAAGTGAGTTACCTGTAATCGTCCTCTTAATTGATCGTTTCAGTTCTGAGTAACGAAGAGAACCTGCATATCCAGAGGCTAACTGGGGAAAGGATTTCAAATCACTCCAACAATGACATTATGCCCCAGTTTGGTGCCACCTGCTGGCTGTTTAATGAAATCAAATTGGTAGGCCTTGCTGAATGGGTAGCATAATGGGTAGTTTCTGAAACTTTTCTGGGGTGTTTTTTTTTATTTTTATTTATTTATTTTTTTTTTTTTTAAAGCTGATTACACGTAACCTGGTCCTTGGGTCTAAATTGGCTGCTTTTTTAAGAGGGGGCAGGGGAGGAGGAATCCTGCTCTCCAGGACTGGGATTATAGATCCCTGTTCAGAGCGGTACACCAGCGTTTACATTTTAAGGCCCCTAAAATGACCCTTGTAGTGGGGTTTTGTGGCTAAATATCTCACAATATGCTTGAGTGCACTTTTGAATTGTCATGTCGCATAGTCATTCCGCTATTTTAGTCGACGTATTGGTCAGTGATTAGTGCTCGCTTGGTGCCAAAACCAGATTTCCTCTGTCGCCCCCTGCAGGTGGGATGAAGCCCAACACCCTGGTTCTGGGCTTCTATGACGACTGCCCCCCTCAGGACAGCCTTCAGGACCACGCCCTGCCGGCGGGCGGCTCCACGGACACCCCGCACCCGCCCAAGGACCCCGAGGAGCCGCTGTCCTTCCACTTCCCGGCGCTGCGGGACAAGGGCGGGGCCGGGGCCGGCGGGCGGGCCCTGGGGCCGCGGGAGTACGTCGCCGTCATCGCCGACGCGGTGAAGATGCTGAAGAACGTGGCGCTGGCCCGCTACTTCTGCCGCTTCGACCGGGCGGCGGTGCTGGGGCGGCGCGGCGGGGGGGCGGGGCTCCACGTGGACGTGTGGCCGCTCAACCTGCTCCGGCCCGACAGCAGCAGCTACGTGGACACCTGCAGCCTCTTCCTGCTGCAGCTGGCCTGCGTGCTCAACATGGTGCGGGCGTGGCGCGGCGCCAGGCTCCGCCTCTTCCTGTGCGTGGAGGAGGGGCGGAGCCCGCCGGGCCCGGAGGGGAAGCTCCAGCAGCTGTTGCGCGACCTGCGGATCCAGGCGGACATCCACACGGTGCCCTGGGACCGGGTGGTGGCGCTGCACTGGCAGAGGCAGCGCCGGGCTGGGCGGGCGCCCGAGGAAGAGGAGGAGCACTACGACGAGGAGGAAGAGGCGGACGTCCTGGGCAGCTACGCGGGCAGCTTCCCCAGCAACGCCGCCCAGCTGACGGACGAGTACCTGCAGGCGGTGAACCAGCTGGTTTTGGGACAGGCCCACCCGCCCCCTGCCGTGCGCTTCCTCTACCTGCCCCGCCCGCCCGCCGACACCCGCAGGTACCCCGCCTATCTGCGCCAGCTGGACCTGCTGACCCGGGACCTAGGCCCCACCCTGCTCATCCACGGGGTCACTCCCGTCATCACCACTGACCTTTGACCTCCCACCCCCCCCCCCCCCGGCCGAGGCATTTGGAAGGATAAAATGTGTGTGGTGAGATCGGTGTTGGTCCTATTGACAATGCTGCAACTCGCACTATTGACATGGTAAGGGAAGATTGCTTGTATACCATGTATGTACAATGTTGTACTGTGTGTGGAAGGCAGTGTGTCTTCATAACCCAATAATAATATGGGGGATATTGTCTGTTCTGTTACTGTTTTTACCATTGTATTGTGTCATGTTCTTTGGCAAGACACCTTTGACTCCGGTACTGGACGTTGCAAAGTGTGCACTTTTTTTAAAAAATTGGGGGGGAAAAAAATAACTGTTTTAAAAGTAAAATAAAATGTTTGTAAAATTGAATAAATAAATGGATATATTTTAAGGACTTTGTGGTCATGTGATCCTCCGAGCAGCTGAGGTACTGCAGTTTTTTTTGGAATGGAAATCTGTGGCATGCGTGTGCTGCATCACTGGGCTTTTCTGAATTGCTCTGGGCCAGTTCAGATGAAACTTGGTGTCCCATGTGTCGGTGGGTGGGTGGGATAACTGCAGAGGGTAAAACCTGGGACCCTCCAAAACCTGGAACACGGACTGAAGTAAAGAGGAGTTCTGGATTTTAATGTGCAGTTTTCCTTCTGATTACAGAGTTAGGTGGATATTTCACAAAATGAAAGCGCTGGTTGGAACTGCACTGAATAAAACCTAGAACTGTGTGTGTGGTGTGGGGTTTTTTTTTTAATTTATTTATTTTTTAGTCCATGTTCCAGATTTGGATGGGTTCCGGATTTTACTCCGTGCAGTTATATTCAGCTCCGTAATCCTGCTCCATGGTACAGACCCCCCCCCCTGCTCTTGTCCCAATTTCACCCCTTTTGCCCCCACCCCCCCACCATGTGGCGTGTCAGTTATTGGTAGAAATGAGAACTGGGAATGGACGCAATGTTCGGGGAACGCTGTTCCTCTGCCCCATTTCTAAAGCTTAAAAACTTGCATATTTGCCTCTGGTGCTGGAAAACTTATCAAAAGCTGCTTCCTGCTGATTTATTGGCACGAGAGTTATTGCTAACTCAGCTGTGGCGACAATGTCCCTGTTAACTGGAAGCCCTGCGCCACCCATTGCAATCCACAGCCCAAACACCAACTATTTTTGTCACTTTTTATTTATTTATAGAACTTTTAAGAACTGGAAACAAAAACTATTTACAGGGTTTTTTTTTTTTTTCTTTGTACACATTCACCTTGAGAACAGAGGGAGAGCTGCACTGTACAGTGCAAAACTGGATGAGACTGAGAACCAGGCCTTAAAACGGTCTCTTAACTCATCTGTCCAATTTCATTTGAGCGACTTCTGTGACCGCACCCCCATTCTCAGGCCTCCCCTGTATACTGGAGGGGCTCGGAGGTGGTGGTGGTAGGGAAAAGGTCAGAGGTCACAGGAGGAAAGGCCAGCCCTTTAGTGCATGGTGGTTCAGAGACCAATGGAATCTCTCCTTGTCAGGCAGCACCATAGCGACTGGAAGACTCTTTATGATGCGCACATGCACGTCGGGCCCGCCTTGTCCAATCGGGTGCTGCCGAACAGTACGATAAGAGCTTGCAGGGCTTTGCCAGTCTGTCTGGTTAAAATCCAGCTGGGTATTGATATTTACAGAATGTGGGGAAATGCACTATGCAGAGCAGTAAAGTCACCCCCCCTGAACAATGGCATAGAGATCTTTGGAGATCAATGTAAAAAAAAAAAAAATAATTAAAAAAACATAGGGGAGCAGGCCCCCCCCCCCCATCAGAGCGATGTCTGTTGCATGTCTGAGTTAATACTCTCAGCGCCTGGCAGAGATCCATTCACAACCGATTCAGAACTCCCGAGAGCTCCATCTCCCAGCTGCTGAAGCGAAGACATTCCAAATCTGACCACAGAAAAGCAGGTGGAACACTGCTGCCAGCTGGAACTTCCAGGAGTTCAAACTTCCAGGACTGAAGGAGCCCGGGAGCCGCATATCTGGCAACGCGGTGGGGGGGGGGTTTGGTTGCTTCACCTTGAAATCAGCGTCCAGTTCTGCACCAGGAAGCCGGATGAGGTGAGTCTACTCTGCAGTCAGTTGCTTTCATCAATCAATTAAATGCAGTGTATTCGGGCGGTGGCGCAGTGTGATGAGTAAGGAACTGAGGTATGCAGGTTTGACTCCCACGCAGGACACTGCCACATGCCATACCCTTGAGCATTAGGCACTGAAGCAGAGCTGCTTCAGGACGTATCCAGCTGTAGAAATGGATACTGGGTAAAAAAGGTACAACAGCTGTTTAAGTCACTCTGGGTATGAGCGCCTGCAATGCAGGCCTGCCCAACCCTGTTCCCAGAGATCTACTGTCCTGCAGGGTTTCATTTCAACTCTACTTTAGCACACCAGACTCTAACTAATTATCAGCTCAATGAGATCTCTAGCTATTGAATGAGGTGTGTTTCGTTAGGGTTGATGTGAAAACCTACAGGATGGTAGATCTCCAGGAACAGGGTTGGGCAACCCTGCTCTAGCTGTTGAGTGAGGTGTGGCTTTGTTAGGGTTGGTGTGAAAACCTACAGGATGGTAGATCTCCAGGAACAGGGTTGGGCAACCCTGCTCTAGCTGTTGAGTGAGGTGTGGCTTTGTAAGGGTTGGACTGAAAACCCACAGGACGGTAGATCTCCAGGAACAGGGCGGGGCAGCCCTGCTGTAATGCGTGTCTGGTGAAAGTCAGCGGTGCCAAAGTCATGTGCCACGGAGGGCCGAGAGGTTGCGGGTTTTTCACGCCGACCAGCCGCTGCACCTGCCGATTCCACCAATTAGTTCCCTCCACTATGGTAGGAGGTGTGTGAATTCAGGGTGAAATCAGCAGGTGCGGTGATTGGCTGAAACGAAAACCTGCATGCCGCTCCCAGGCTCCCGATTGGGCACCAGTGCTTGCTGAGGAACGGTCCAGGATGGGGGGGGGGTTTGCTGAGCCGTAGTTCAGAGGTTCATCGGGGGGGGGGGCCCAGGCGCGCTAGTCGCTGAAGCGTTTGCGGGGCCCGGACCGCGCCCGCCCCGACCGGCGGATGGTCTGCTTGGCGTCGCGGCAGCGCTGGCAGGTGAACACCTCGGGCACGTGGGTGCGGCGGATCTTGGCGCAGGACAGGTGCACCCAGGTGCCGCACTCCCCGCATTCTATCATGGGACGTCCCGCGAAGGGCTTCATGCAGAAACAGGTGATCAGGTCCCAGGAGTCCTCCTCTGATTTGGGGGAAGAGAGGGTAGAAAGGGAAACTCGAACCGTGAGGACGACCAAACCCCAGTACAGGATCCCTGCCGACCTGACTCTTTACTGAATAAGGACAGGGTAGAGTAGGGGCGCATGACACCCACCACAAGAGCTTCCGTATTTCATTCCAACATTCGCTCTTAATTATTCAATTACCCCGATCAATTGTTCAATTACCCCAATCAGTTGTTCAATTAACCCAATCGATTATTAAATTAACCCAATCGATTATTAAATTAACCCCTCATCAGCCAATCAGTATGTGAGTGAGAAGACCACTTACCTTCCATTTGACTTTGACTGCCAGACATGTCCTCTGTACTGTTAGCTGGAACACAGCATGAAAAGACTGTCAACGTCCATGCTAACTCACGCTATAATATTAGACCAGTGGTCTCCAACCCTGGTCCTGGAGAGCTACAGGGTCTGCTGGTTTTTGTTTTCACCTTAAAATCAGCACCCAACTGAGACCCAAGACACCAGGTGAGTTGAGTTAACTGTGTAATCAACTGCTCTAATTGATTCATGAAGTGCAGAGTCACTATGAAAACCAGCAGACCCTGTAGCTCTCCAGAACAAGGGTTGGAGACCACTGTATTAGACTAATAAATTACACAAAATTCCAAATGTAACAGGGAACTCAGAGGTTGCAAGTTCAAATCCCTTGTGGAGCGCTGTACCCTTCAGCAAGGGACTTAGCCTGAATGTGCTTAGTATATATGCAGCTGCACCACTGGGACAGCATGTGAAACTGTCATTCTGGGTAAAGGCAACTGTTAAGCAAATACATAACGTAATGTGTCATAACACCGCCCAATCCATTAACAAAAAGGAATTTTACAGATCGATAAATTTAGCAAAAGAGAGATTAAATAATGCAATGTGATATAACCAATTCATTCATTTAAAAAATACATCTTATATATCAATTGAGCAAAAGAGAGATGGAGTTGCAATGAGTTTCCCCCTCCTTCCCTGTAAAGCACTTTCCTGATCATGGGACAAAAGGCGCTATATAAACAGTAACCCAATGCGTTCCAGTAAACAGGTTTGAGCTGAGGATTAACACCTGCCGTTACAGTCAGGTGCGCGCAGCAAGATGGGTGAAATACGGGCGGAGGAAGCAGAGACTGCCAAGCACAAAAGTGAGAGAGGGAGGAGAGGTGGAGAGAGGGAGGAGGGATAGAAAAAGGGGGGGAGAAGGTATAAAAGGAGGTGGAGAAAGAAAGAAAGAAAGGGAGCACTGACCGGAGGCAGTGACCGAGCGCGCGTCCATGTCGCTACCGCCGTCGCTATGGTAACCAGTGTCCTGGTCGTCAAGGGCGTGCCGCGCCAGACACCTCTCGATCACCAGCCGCAGAATGTCCGTTCCCCCGCTCTCCTCCTCCACCCTCCCGCCGTCCCTCCTGCTCCCTCCCCTCTCCTCCTGCACCCTGCTGCCGTCTCTCCCGCTCTCTCTCTCTCCTTCTCCCTGGGCACCGTTCCCTCGTTCCCCCTCTCGCACGCGCTCAGTCCCTCTGGTGGCCGACGGGTCCCACGGCCCCTCCCACTGTTTGCCCTTGCTGGGCACGGTGGTGATGTCACTGGCAGGCCTCTCCTCGCATTGGCTGACGGGGTGAAGGGCGGGGCTCGTGAAGTGAGGAGGAGGAGGAGGAGGAGGAGTCACGGTTCTCTCTGCATGGCTCGCCATGGATTCACTCAAAGTGCTGTGGTCCTCCGGGCCCCGGTCAGTTCGCTGACTCGGCCCACGGTTCGCAGACCCACAATCCCTTGCGTCGCGCTGGGGTCCGGGGAGGGGCAAGGCAGGGGCGACCTCGCCGCCCGCGCGGGGACCGTCGCGGAGAAAGCCGACGTTCCTCCACTGGAACTGGGGCGGCTGGTGGGCCAGCTTCTTGGGGGACACCTTGGTTTTGGGGGGCTTCGCCAGCCTCTCGTGGGGCCTCTGCTCCTGGTGCGACGCGGCCTCCCTGCGCTTCCTCCTCTTCCTGCTCTCGGGCGTCTTGCCTTGTGTTGCTCCGCCCCTTTTTCCCAGACCAGGGCCGCAGAGCAAGTCAGGGAAAGAGGAAGAGGAAGAGGAGGAGGAGGAGGAGGAAGAAGAAGGGGAAGCCCGGCCTTCACTATGGAGTGGGCTGTCCCGCGGTAACCTGTTATTACACTGCCATTCCTGCAGGGGGAGACAGAACAAAAGTTATTGGCACAACATGGAGAGCTCAGTTGAAAATCCAAATGGCTGAGATAAAAATCATTTTCGGTCTAACTGATCTGTCCATTAAATGGATAGTAAATTTCTATTTTTAAAAATATTTTAATTTTAATATACGTCTTTGATTTGCCCAAACTGTTTTCATGCATGATAAAGAATATTTCAGATATTTACATAAATTACAATTCAGGTACAATTGTATTGGTGATAACTAAATGTTGTACATGTGTATATTATGTTTATTGTTCAAAAACTATGTTTAATATTTGATTGGAACTCTTTCCTGTGGTGCATGCAACATGAGAGCATTGCACTCGAGGAAAAAAGTACCAGTACAAAATAATAAAAATACTGTACAGACTCCAGAAACATAATGTCTCTATACAAACGGTTTTGGAGTGACAGCGTATTTGACTGCTTTAGACCGCGAGCCTCCAAATGCCTCAGCACTAGCCATTCTAATTATCATAAAACTACTGTATGTTCTCCTGAAAGTTAATTATCTCTTTGCCCTACTTTAACTCATAATTCAACTCTGCAAAATACTATAAACGCAAAAAATAACAAGTTTGTCATTTATTATTTTTGCTAGTGGCAAGAAGAAATAGTATAGATATACATTAAAACGTTAACATAATAAGTTAGCTTTTACATTAAAATTCCTGTAATGTAAACGCTTTGCAGTGCCGAGTCTGTGTGCTAACTGCTGTTGAATTGAGTGATCGCTGCAAACGTTAGCCTACCTCTGTCGGATAAGGGATATAACCAGCGTAGGCTAACACAAAAGTGCAGAACTGGTTGAAGTCCTCGACAGTACGCTTCCTCTTCATCGGTGGCTGTTGAAATAACCCAGTGACAACTGCGTGATTATCACCGAAACAACTGCAGTCATGGCATAGCCAAGTGTCAAACGCACATGCATGTTTCTCCTAACAAAGCACGGCGGACATATAGGGGCGCGCAGGAGCAAGCTACGTGAGCTCGCTCGTCCCACTCTAGAAAAGCGCGTTCACGGTGTACCCGAGCAGCGCGCGGTGGGCGGTGTCTGAGCCACGGGGAGGCGGGGGGGTTTACAATGCAGCGACTCATCATTCAACAAACCCGGACTGTAAGTGTTACATAAGCCACAGATCTGATTAGTGAGCGAACTGCAATCTTAGTGTTCAATTCTCGCGCTTCAATTCGGACGACCCTGAGGCAATGCCTATACTAGACCAAAAAGCAAAGGTTCAAAGAATTTGCCTTGCAAAGCACAGCCTAGCTACCTCATGCATCAGTATTTACAACCTGTTCGTTACTTTGTGTATTTCATACCGAAGGTTGTTACGGTTTCGCCGCAGCTTATTCGCTGCCAGTGTTCTCCGAGGTCTCTTCGTCGAATGATACGAGGTCATCACACTTTCTCTCGTTGAGCCGTCTGAGTAAAATTAGATCAGCTTACAACAAAATGCACTGGTTCTCGATGTTCTGTTGAACGCGACGAATTGCAGGCTACATTATTTCTCAGATATCGGGTGTGTCAAATAGCTATACGGATCTTTAACGAGAATTGTCAGAACCAAACGCGCGGGTCGAGAAACTTGCGACGATGTGACGGAATTACAGTCCATGCTTTTTCATACAATGTAGTCATAAACCACAGGAAAGCATATTTCCTTCAACTATCTTTCATTGTTGCCATTTTCTGTACAGATACCAACGACTTCATCGTCGATTGGGTTGTAGAAGATAACAGAAGTAGCATAGTCGACGATTCTAGAAAGCACATTGTGCAGTTTTAAAGTGTGCTACGGTAAATAAAACAACGTAATACTTTTTTAGACGATTCTATAGGGTAAACTTGACTTGTGCAGACGAGCAATCCCCCCGAAAAGTGAAGCTAGCTATATGTCCTTTGTCTTCAGCGCGTGCCGAAAAGCTGGACGGAAATTCAGATACTAAACTTCAATCGCCTAATACTTTCATGCACTTGACTTATAGCCTATATGGAAGGATTTCTACTGTAGGCTGTAGCTACTACCTCTACTTTGGTATTGTCAACTAAAAAGCGTTAAAATGGTAGGATATGTTTATGTTTTGTACATCGTGGCAGCGTAAGTACTATTTGGTGGGCTACTATACGGAAAGGAATTGTTGAAGGGGCAGTCGTCCTAAAACAAAATTCTTGTGACAAATTAACACAAAGAAACAGGTCTCCCAGCCTCGAGGTCGAGATCTACAAAAACTTCACTTGCATTCACGTTGTCAGTGTCATTTAGACTATTTGTTATTCTTTTAAATTCTTAGATACCCATGTCCAGTATCTGTGTACACAATTAGGCTAAACCTAACCTCGCCTACTCCCATTTGCTGACATCTTTAAACATAAATCCCTCTTTTCTCTAAAGATGGCGACGATGGTACTTAACCTGTCGTTATTGAGACGTCCACGGTATAGCCCAATGACAAATTAGGCAGTTAAAAAAATGTATCTAAAATTCGATATATCCTATGTTTTTTTATGCGCTTCACCAATGCAGACCCCTATTTGATGAATGTTCGCCAGACACCAACAATACTAATGGTTTTTTAGAGGAAAAAGTCTACAGTGAGCGATTAACTTAGGCTACACATTTAAAGAATTAGTTAATAGTTCCTCTTAATCTATCCAATTTAACGCAAAATTAAAAGAAGGCAAATAATCAGCAGTTGGTGAATTCGAAACCCGTTATTCAGGTCGCATATCAGCCACACTTTGCAGTGATCGACGAACATAAACGGGTGGAACGTCAATATTGTTACCCGAGCATAGTGCACCGGTTTTTTCTGCGTAGCCTACAGGACACGAAAGATTCGCATAGCCAACCGTAGCCCCAACCAATTGTTTTAAAATCACTGTAGACGTATTGAAGTTCATTACATTTCTTACCTGTGTTATCATTGTCAGTTCCAAAGGAAGATCCATAACAGTTTGTTCCTCACTTCAGATCCTCGATTAAGTAGCGAACACGGTCTAGAGACCGAGTTTTTGCAAGTTCAGGTGGTGACACAATAGCTACTAGGCTGCACCGCGTCTCATATCTGACAAGTCGGTGGATAAGGTATTGTGCTTATCTAAAATACGATTAAGTTCAAAGGAAAAGGCAAAAATGTTTGAGTAGGAATAAATAGAGCCCAGGCACAGTTGCGCTTTCCGGAATGACTTTAGTTCAACGTTAACATCGCAATAGGCTATTATGTCTAAGCTATGACAACGTCCGAGTAGACTAAAGCGATAATATGTATGCATTCACTGTACGGTCGCTAAAATCTCAATAAAAAGAACCTCTAAATGACCTTTTCAAAAACAACACGCTGTGTCGACATTCCAGACTTGACACTCGCTTGCTTGCTTGCTTGCTAGCTATCTAATCCATACCAAAACAGAAAAACTCACTTGCTGAAAGACAAAAAAAGATCTAAATGCACGAAATAATACACAATCAAAGGCAGTATCCCAGTGACGGATGATAAATCGGCGATCAAAGATTTGTCATTGTCCTCTCTACTTTTTTTTAATGATCAGGGTCCGAGACAACACACTTTTATGAGCTGGAAAGCCTGCTACAATTATCATAACGCCACACTCGGTATCGCACGAGCTGTTTTAGCGGCTTCACTCCGCCTAGCAGAATAGAGCCGTTTAACCCAAGTGAGGGGGGTGCCTACACATACGTTCACAAATATATCAGTAGGAAATAACTGCCACACGATAATATTCAATAAAACCTTTCTAATTTCACATTTACATGGTTCTGTAACCGAATGTTAGACATGATAGTAATGATACAAAATATCTAACTTGCAATAAAGTGGGAGACCCCCCCCCCTCCCCCGACACACAAATTGTGGGATGTCCATGCTAGCAGAATGGCTCAAGTCTGCCGCTTTGCTGATCTTGTTTGGGTTTTTTTTGGAGTTTACGCGCAGGATTAAACTGTCTGATTCCGTTATGAAATTAAATATAACCTACCACCGAATTTTCATTACTGGTTTTATGGGTTGGCCACTGATTGATTTTTTTTTTACAAGGCTTCGATATTCTGTCTGTGGCTATGGCACATGGTGTACGTTAGCCCATCTTCCGTCTTTTTATGCTGTTCAGAAACTATTCACTTAAATGTTTTAGTCGATATGTCAGCCATGCATGTTACAATCAGGCTAACCCACATGTAAGAACAATGGTCAGGTCTACTGCAAATGCACAATGTCGGTCTCCTCCAGCGATAGCTGACGTTACCTAGCTAATAATCGAGCATTGTCCTTGTAAATGCTGCGTGAATATCGACCCGTCGAAATTATCCAAAAAAGCCTTGACTTATATATACATAGGCTACTCAGCACATTTTTATGTATATATGGCGCCAACTGATTCAACATTAAAAATACGACAGAGAACATTTGAACAGTAGTTTTATGTAAAATGCCACGCCCCCTCCCAAAAATAAAAAACCCAAAAACAAAAACAGTCCTAATTAGTAGGATACAAAAACAATTGACGTATCTTTTTTTTCAGATATAGCAAGGGATATATACCGCTAACTGCCTCACCATTAAAAAAAAGACGACAGAGAACAGTAGATTAATGAAAAATGCCACGCCCCCTCCCCCGAAAAAACCCAAAAACTGTCCCAATCAGTACCAAAACAATCGATGCATCTTTCAGAACACATCAGTTGTAGGCTATTTGTAGACCGTGAGCCACAATATGGGGCACTCCTCGTATGCTTAGTGCGTTTTGGCTTCGAATCGAGTAGCCGTCCTAGAAATAGTCGTCTGTTACCAATCCTTACTGAGGGAGGGGGGGTGTGTCTCCCCCCCGCCAAAAAAATAAAAATAAAAATAAATAAATAAATAAATCCTGTGTGTAATTCACTTTACCACTAGGTGGCGGAAAAATTCATTTCATAAGGACATCCACTTGATGAAGGACCCTCGTTTTTTGTCATGTGAATAAACATTGGTTTAAAAATGATGTCACTTCCAGGTGACAGTGGCGTCGGTGTAATGAACGCACAACAAAGAATGTAACGCAACCGACAAACACCACCAACGTAGTTCTATGTACTCATTTATTAGCACTGTTATTGTGAACATTTAAATCAGGTATTTATAAGTTACAGCGTGAAAATATGAGACCCCCGTGATTATTTCTGATCTCCTTAAATGTCTGTATAGCACTTTTCCTCCTGCATAGTCTTTTTTTTTGGGTGGGTGGGGGGGTTGTCTTTACCTGAGGTGGGGGTCCCAGGAACAAGACTAAAGGGCATTACAATGGCCCCATAAGGAATCCCATGCTGTGAAAGATTCTCGCAACCTTTCTGCAACATTATAAAAACATCATTAAAACATCACATGAGCGTTGGCCATTAGGCTGGAATACTGACAGTTTAAGAAGGGACAGAACACCATAAGCCCTACCCCACGTAAAAACAATTTAATGGCAAGCCCCTTATGTGTATAACCCCCGACCCCCCACACCCCTACCCCTCCTTGTACATACACACAAAAGACCTCAGTTCTCGAAAGAGAAGCCTGACTTTTGCCCACTGCTGTCAGTCTTCACAGAGAGATCCAAATGCACTGTAACCACTCCCCCCCCCCCCCCCCATACCCCCCCCAACCACCACCAAGATGTTCTTGCCAACTTCCATAGTGGTCTGAGGACTCATCTCTTCAGACTACACCTGAACTAACTATCGCCACTCTGCGGGGCACTCCCAATCTGGGATCATTTTTTTATCACTTAAATCCCTCTACTTTCTTCCTATATTCTGAATGAACGTAGGCCAAACCACGGTGCTGGGGGGGGGGGGTTGGGGGAGTGTAACCTCAGGTGATTCGCAGCCAAATCTGAGGTGAGGTCGAGACGATTCGTCGTAGCTGGGTTTCCGCAGTCGGGTTTCGAACTGGCCGCGCGGTCACAGGTTCCGTTCGTCGTTTCGAGTCGGGTTGAGTTGCCGGGCGGGGTTGAGTCGGGACAGTCGTATCCGTAGTTTTTTTGTAGGCAGTTTTTAACTTTGCAGTTTAAAAAAAAAAAAAAAAACATTTTTGGCGTTTTTTACGGAGACGTTCCCTCGTACGTAGCGGACATGTCGTTGGGCGCGGGCGGGGCGGGGGGGGCGGCGCGCGCACGGGTTCAGAGGTACCCCTCCCTGCGGAACTGCTCTTGCAGGACGTCCCGGTACTCGTCGAACCCGCCCTCCAGGCGCCGCACCGCCCCCCCCTCGCACACCCACAGCTCCTTGCACACCAGCCTGATCATCCGCTCGTCGTGAGAGACCAGCACCACCCCCCCCTGAAAGAAACACAGTCGGCCACGGTCAGCAGAGTGGGAGGGGCTACTGCATGACATCAGTCACTCACTGATTTCAACCAATCGTGGCGCTTTGCCATGGAGAGAAATACTTCATGACTACAGCTCCACCTAATATGGGGTTCGTGAAAGCTCACTCCCCCATTACTGGGTACAGGGCAATAAAACACTCCACCACACCAGGAGAGCTTGAAATCCCAGCCCAGTGACCATAAAAACTAAAAATATTAATCTAATACATCCCTTAATACAGGACTGCCCAACGCTGCTCCTGGAGATCTAGAGAGACGGAGGGAGGGAGGGGAGAGAGAGAGAGGGAGGGAGGGGAGGGAGGGAGGGAGGGAGGGAGGGAGGGGAGAGAGGGAGGGAGAAACAGAGAAACATTGTGAGAGACAGAAAGAAATAGGAGGGGTGAGAGCCGGGATTCTGTACCTTGAAACTGTTGAGTGCTTTAGCCAGGGCCTCAATCGTCTCCATGTCCAGGTGATTGGTCGGTTCGTCCAGGATGTAGAAATTTGGACTGAGGGGAAGTGAGGAGGAGAGAGGGAGAGACAACGGGAAAGGGGGAGAGGAAAGATAGGAAAGATTTATAAACTTATTTAAAAACAGACAACAGTCACAGACAGGCAAGACCCAGAGGGACGATTTGGAGGTCTGACAGACAGACAGAGACAGGCAAAGCGGGTACACGGACAGACGCAGGGACGGACAGACTGAGGTACCAGGGCATGGTCATCTGGGCGAAGGCCACTCTGCTCTTCTGTCCTCCCGACAGACTGGCCACCGGCCGCAGGGCCAGCTCGCCTGTGATCCCATACCGGCCCAACTGGTGCCTGTACTCCTCCTCCGGCCGGCCTGGGGGGGGGGGAGGGAGGGAGAGTAAGAGAGAGTAAGAGAGAGAACGAGAGTGGGGACGGAGTGAGGGAGAAGAGGGAGGGAGCAAGGGGGAGAGAGAAAGAGAGGGAGGGGGAGAGAAAGAGAGGGAGGGATAGAGAAAGAGAGGGAGGGAAAGTAAGACAGAGAAAGAGTGGGGATGGAGTGAGAGAGAAGAAGAGAGAGGGAGCGAGGGGGAGGAAAGAGAGGGAGGGAAAGGAAGAGAGGAGGGAAGAAGGGGATGGGGGTGGAAGGAGAGAGAATAAAGTGATCTGAGGGAATCGAGATGGAGCAAAGTATGGGGGTGGCATCAGGACGATGGTGTGTGTGTGGGTGGTGTGTGGGTGGTGTGGTGTGTTGTGTGCATGCATGCGTGCGTGCGCTGAAATAGTACCTGGGAACTTGTTGAGTAGCAGCTCCACTGAACACACATTGAGGTCCAGCTGGTCTACATGATGCTGGCTAAAGTAGCCAATCTTCAGGTTCCTGTAAAACACACACACACACACCATTACATCATTTATGCCCCACACCTCGAGCGTAAAAGCTCACACCTTCTCGCTTCCAAGCGAGAGAGACCGTTCTTACACCACCTGCGGGCGTGCCACGGGGGGGGGCAGAAGATATTTGTTTCAGAAGTGCATACCCATCACTGCTAAATGAAGGCGTCACGAACGTAAACGTTAATCCACATAACAAAAGTCACTGATCATCGCAAAAACCCCAAGTACCCAAGATAGACCTCCGAACGCAACAGGCACTGGCCTGACTGGCATCAGGACTGGTGATACATACTGCAACCGCTGTCTCAGAGACACAGCTTCAGAGGGCGGGGGGGTACAGAGAAGCAATCCTGGGAGCGGAGATGTTGTGCTCACAGGAGAAGACGTCACGCAATCGTGCATCGATATGACCTATGGGCGTGTCAAGCTCACCTGTGGGCGTGTCAAACTCGAATGTGGGCGTGTCAAACTCAAATGTGGGCGTGTAAAAACTCACCGGTGGGCGTGTCGGATCCCATTAACAGGCGTCAGATCTCCCATCAGCAACTTCAGCAAGGTTGTCTTCCCTGCTCCATTCTCACCGACCTGAGAGAGAGAGAGAGAGAGAGTGAGAGAGAGAGAGAGAGGGAGAGAGAGAGAGAGAGAGACAGAGGGAGAGAGAGAGAGACAGCGATACAGAGAGAGAGAGAGAGAGAGAGAGTTGTCACTACGCTTTGGCAATATGTATTTTTAAATATGTCATGCCAATAAAGCATTTGAATTTGAAAATTTGAATTTGAGAGAGGAAAGCGAGACACAGAGTACTGTAGCACTGTTAGTACTGTAGCAGGAGTAGCAAGCCATAGTAGTACCATACCCATAGGATGGTAGCATGGGCACTGCAGTAGCCGCAGTACTGCAGAGGCAGTAGCAGCAGCCATAGCACGTTAGCTGCAGTGCGCTAGCCGTGCCATTGCAGACGCACATGAGCAGCAGTGCGCTAGCCGTAGCACGTTAGCTGCAGTGCGCTAGCCGCGCCGTTACAGACGCACATTAGCTGCAGTGCGCTAGCCGTAGCACGTTAGCTGCAGTGCGCTAGCCGTGCCGTTACAGACGCACATTAGCTGCAGTGCGCTAGCCGTAGCACGTTAGCTGCAGTGCGCCAGCCGTGCCGTTGCAGACGGACACGAGCAGCAGCGGCGGTGTTAGCGGGGGGGGCGTCCCCGCCGGTTACGTACGATGCAGATGCGGGACTCCAGGTCAGCGGACACGCAGAGCCTGCCGAAGAGCCGCTGCTCTGGGCTGTAGTAGAACTCCAGCTCGTCCAGCTGCAGCACCGGCGGGGAGAGCTTCTCAAAGTTATCGGGGAACCTGGGAGACAGACGGCACGCTTCACTATATACAACACAACAAAAACCGCGTAACACTTGTATGTAATACTCAACGTAATACTTGTACGTAATACTCAGTGTAATACGTGTAATACTCATGACTCATGCCTTACTTTAACGTAACTTCAGACTCCTTTTCTATGGGTTTGAGTTCCGGCCTGGAATGAAAGGAAGCAGAGTGGGGTTTTAATGAGAGAGAGAGAGAGGACACAGGTGCATTGTGGGATTGTGGAGAACGGGGAGGGAAGGGTGGGGCAGGAACTCACAGTTTCTCCAGCAGTTTGAGCTTGCTCTGCACCTGGGCGGCTCTGTTAGCATTGTACCTGAACCTGTCGATGAATACCTGAGAGAGAGAGAGAGAGAGATGGAGAAAGGGAGAGAGGAAAACAGTAAGTATATCTGTCACTCTCACTCAGTCTATGTTCTTGTGTGTGTGTGTGTGTGTGTGTGTCTGCATCGTACCTGAATGTGCTCTCTGTACTGCAGCTGAGCCTCGTACTCTCTGTGCTGGTTCTTCAGGCGGTCCTCCTTGGTCTTCACAAAGTTCTCGTAGTTGCCGCGGTAACTCTCCAGTCGCTGAGAGTGCAGGTGGACGATGTCGGTTACCACGGCGTTCAAGAAGTTCCGGTCGTGGGACACCACGAGGATGGTTGACTGCCACGTCTGTGGAGGGGTCGAGGTGGTCACTGCAGGCTTTACGGTAGGCGTACCCAAACGTTTAATGCTAAAACGAGCCCCCTATGGCTGAAGACCTCAAAATGGTTTCATCATTTGACACCTTTTTAACCAACGTCACTACCCAGCAGCTGTTTAACACACTAGTGCATGGAAACGCCTCTAAATTATGATGTCGTATCATGGAGATGACCAACTCACAGTACAACGGGAATCAGTTAATCAGCCCAAAGGTGTGCATACCTGCAGATAGTTCTCCAGCCAAAGAATGGCTCTCACGTCCAACATGTTAGTAGGCTCTGTGGGAAAGGAGAGGAGAGGAGGAAGACAGAGAAAGAAAATAGAAAAAACAAAACAAAAAACAGAAGATACTGTTAATGCAGTACCCACAGAAAACGGCATTTTCAAACCATCGCATCCTTGACCTGGAGTATACAACCACTGAATCCGTTTTCATTTTGAACGATTTGCGAAAGCACGTTCACCGGAGGAAAATAAATAAATAAATAAATAAATAAATAATTCTGCTCACCATCGAGTAACAACAGGTCAGGCCTAGAAGGAGAGGGAAAGAGAAGACATTAGCCACCTCAGGCTCAGGTTAGTACCTCAGAGGGCGTTTTCTACCTCAGACAAGGGCGGGAAGTAAGCGATGACTCACCGGGCGAAGAGCGCTCTGGCCAACGCCAACCTCATCCTCCAGCCCCCGGAGAACTCCCTGTGCGGGACACACAAGTGTGACATCACGTCACTCCCCTCACCGTTTAAAACGGCCCTCTCGGGGGGGGGGGGGGGGCTACGTACCGTACGGCGTGGGACATGCAGGCTCGAGCGGCGGGCACCTACTTGGTTGTCTGCTGTTGCATTCTGGGAGTGAAGCCCAGACCTGCCAGGATCACGGATGCTCTGAGGGAGAGAGAGAGAGAGAGAGAGAGAGGGAAGGGGGGGCAGAGAGGGGGGCGCAGAGAAAGAGAGAGGGAGGGCAGAGAGGAGGGAGTCAGTCGATCGCCCAAAGCCCCCACACGTCTCATCGCACAGGTGTGTCTCGTTGCACAGGTGTGTCCAGTCACACAGGTATGTCTCATCGCACAGGTGTGTCTAGTCGCACAGGTGTGTCTCACGTCTCGTTGCACAGGTATGTCTCATTGCACAGGTGTGTCCAGTCACACAGCTATGTCTCATTGCACAGGTGTGTCTCACGTCTTGTTGCACAGGTGTGTCTCACGTCTCATCGCACAGGTGTGTCTTGTTGCACAGGTGTGTCTCACGTCTCGTTGCACAGCTATGTCTCATTGCACAGGTGTGTCTCATTGCACAGGTGTGTCTCAGGTGTGTCTTGTCGCACAGGTGTGTCCAGTCACACAGCTATGTCTCATTGCACAGGTGTGTCTCGTGCCCGGGCTCACCTGGCCGGGGCTTTGTCCGCCTCGATCTCCTCCAGCTTGGCGTAGATCTCCGACAGACGCACGCTCTCCAGCCCGTCCGCCCTGAGGCACAGACAGACAGACAGACAGACGGACAGACAGACAGACAGAGAGACAGACAGACAGACAGACAGACGGACGGACGGACGGACAGACAGACAGACAGACAGACAGACAGACAGACAGACAGACGGGTCAGTTACCGGGAGACAGACCTCGTGACCGGAGGACCCGATTGGGCGCGGCCTTTGTGACGGTGTGTGTGTGTCGTGTGACGCGTGACCCCGGCTCCACTCACGCTCCGGCGGCGATGCGGGCGTTGAGCTGCCGCTCCTGGGCGAGCAGGCCCTCGCGGACGCCGTCGCTCTGCAGGACGCTCCGCAGGGCGGGCGTGTCGTCGCCCTCCACCTCCTGCTCCACGTGCAGGGTGGAGACGTGGGCGGGCACCCGCAGGCTGCGGCTCGCCAGCATCCTCAGCAGCGTGGTCTTGCCCAGCCCGTTCCGGCCAATCAGGCCGTACCGCCGCCCGCTCGTCAGCGTTAGCTCCGCCCCCTGGAGCAGGGACCTGGCACATCACGCTGCGTTACCGCCTGCGCGCGTCTGACCCGAGTTACGGCCTATCCGTAGAGCGGGCGCACACACACTCACACACTCACTCACACACTCACTCACACACGCACACACACGCACGCTCACTCACTCACTCACTCACACACGCACACACACGCACGCTCACTCACTCACTCACTCACTCACACGCTCGCTCACTCACACACGCTCACTCACTCACTCACTCACGCACGCACACTCGCTCACTCACACACTCACTCACACACACACTCACTCACACACACACTCACTCACGCACTCACGCACGCACGCACGCACGCACGCACGCACGCACGCACGCACGCTCGCTCACTCACGCACGCACGCACGCTCGCTCACTCACTCACTCACTCACTCACACTCACGCACGCACACTCACTCACTCACTCACACACGCACGCTCACTCACTCACTCACTCACTCACACTCACGCACGCACGCTCGCTCACTCACTCACACACGCACGCTCACTCACTCACACACTCACGCTCACTCACTCACTCACTCACTCACTCACACACGCACGCTCACTCACTCACTCACACACTCACACACGCACGCTCACTCACTCACTCACTCACACACGCACGCTCACTCACTCACTCACTCACACTCACGCACGCACGCTCACTCACTCACTCACTCACACACGCACGCCACTCCACTCACTCACTCTCACCACGCGCACGTCATCACCATCACTCACACGCACGCCACGACGCTCACTCACCACTCACTCACTCAGCACGCACGCACGCTCACTCACTCACTCACGCACGTCACACTCACCCACACTCGCCACTCACTCACACACGCACTCACTCACTCACTCACTACCACTCACTCCCACTCACTCACTACACTACGCACGCATCCCCTCCCACTCACCACTCACTCACTCACTCACTCACTCACTCACTCACTCACTCACTGAGTGAGTAAATGAGGCTCTCATATGCCATCACCTGTTTTTTTATTTCCGATTTTATAGGTTAAAAAAATTTACCGTAATAATTAATAAAGCAATAAAAGGAGCTAACCACGGATAGAAAGGAGGGAGAGAGTGAGAGAAAGAAAGAGAGAGAGATGAGAGAGACAGAATTCAGAAGAGGAAGTAAAATCAGGCGGGCAGAGAAGGAGCCGGTCTCCGTGACGACTGCCGCTCACCGCTCCCCGAACGCCACGTCGAAGTTCTCGATGCGGACGTCGTAGCTGCGGTTCTTCCCGGACGCGTCGACGCGTTTGTCCTTCTTGTTGCTGGCCTGGCTGGCCGACGCCTCCTCCAGGACTCTGACGGCAAGGGAAAGAGAGACGGTGCGATGGAAGCGTTCCTGACTTCAGTGAACCCGATATCGGCTGGCTTGCGCCCCGCAGAGAAAGGCTTGCGCTGGCAAGCTGATCGGACTGTGCCATGTAAAACACTAAGACAGCTCTCTTTAGGTTTTACTTATTCCTGGTGTGCGTGTGTGTGTGTGTGTGTGTGTGTGTGTGCGTGAACGAATGAGTGAGTGTGTGTGTGCGCGCAGGTGTGTGTATTTATACAAACGAGTGTATATGTGCGAGTGACTGAATGAGTGAGCGTATGTGTGTTTGTTTGTGTGTGATGTATATACATATGTGTGTGTGTGTGTGTGTGTGTGTGTGAGAGAGAGAGAGAGAGAACATATGACTCACAGAGGGCCGGGTGTTTTCTGTGAATCTCGCTCATTCCTCCTCTCGTGTTTGGCCTTCAGTTTGGCCTCGGCCTTCTCCAGCTTCTTCGAGTCCACCGTCTGAGGAGAACCGGAGGGAGGGAGGGAGGGAGGGAGGGAAACAGAGAGGAGAAAGGAAGAGAGGAGGACAGATAGGACAGGGGGAGAGAGAGAAGGAGAGGAACAAGAGACGGGGAGAGCGAAGGAGATAAAAGGGAGGGAGGGAGAGGGACGGGGAGAGAGAGGGAGACAGACAGAGAGAGAGAGGGGAAAGAGAGAGAGAGAGGGGGGGGGCAGAGACCAGGAAAGGATAGTGGTTCAGTATTTTATACCTCTGTATACATGTCTGGAAATCACATTTCAGGCCTCTCTTTTTGTCTGGATAACGATGGAGGAGGATAACCTGAATCATCCAGATCTGTCACCCACACATTTGTGAACTCATAAAACGACGGAGGATGCGGGTATCCGATCGTGTGCTCTCGTTTTCCCCACTTCTATTTCCGTCGCCAGCGTTTTCAGCAAAGCCACGGAAAAACAAAAGGTCTGCTCTCCAGGCGCCATTTTCTTTTCGGCAGTGAGGCAGTCTGGGAAGACGCGGCCATTTTCCCCCTCAGCTCCTCACCGAGCTCTGTCCTCTCGTCAGCTTCCAGATGCCCTGGACGTCGTTCGCTGCGCTGTCTGGAGGAGCGAAAAAAAAGCGAAGGGAGGAAAGCAGAGGAGAAAGAAAGAAAGGGAGGGGGGGAGGAGACAAGATGGGAATAAAAAAGGTGGTGGGGGGGGGGGGGGGTCAGGGCCGAAGTTGACCTTTATCTGAGGTACGCTGGCATGACATCGCGGCACTCGAAATCACATCATTTTACTTGCTTGTTGTACAACGTTAACCCATTAATGCCCATATTTTTACATAAGCATCTACGATCCGAAAAATGTTCACAGATGGAAAAAGAGTGGCAGAGGACTCTGGCAACTTTGGGTTGCCCACGGGCTTAAATGGGCTAAGTGACACGATGCTTACGTGGGCGGGGGCGCAGCCGTGCTACAACAGCTCAGCGGGGTCACCGGGTCACACCCCCCCCCCGCCCCCCGTTACCGTGGCACCCAACGCGAGGCCAAAACAGCCGACGCGGACGAACAATCGGCCGGGGCAGTCAGCGGAAGCTCAGACTGAGAGAGAATGTAGTGGAGCTCAGCGACGGGGAGCCAGCGGCGTCGCCGTCCGCGGCAAACCAAAATGTCTCCCCTCGAGATTTCGGCGAGAGCGCTGTTTAGTTCCCTCGGCTGTGGACGCGCTGTCTTCAGCTCACCGGGCTAATCGTGTCCCCTCGCTGAAAATTCCGGCGAGCGAGACAAGCCGGAATTCTGAGCCGCTTCAGGACGAGGTTTATACGCTGGGTTTTCCCACACGCTTCCGGCTGGGCCACAGCTGGTCTGTGACACGCACCAGCTGTGTGACGCTGCTCTCCAGCTGGTCAAAGCTGGTCAAAGCTGGTCAAAGCTGGTCAAAGCTGGCGGACCAGCTGAGTGCGCTAGGCCGGTCGGCTGGTGAGCGGCTGGCGGTCAAAGCTGCAAGTGTCAGAAACACAGCTTAAACTAGTCTGAGCAGCTTTAGGCCGGTTTAAGCTTGAATCTTTTTCAGCAGGGTGGTGTGCAGTGTTCCGTAAGGGGGGGGGGGGGGGGGGAGGCGCAGCCGTTCACAGCTAGGTTTACCCCTGGGGCATTTGGGAGAGAACCGGAATTATACGCATGTGCTGAGCAGTGATGTGTGGGATGATAGACAGACGACCACCCCCCCCCCCCCCAGGGGTGCGGGCTGTTACCGTATTCCGCAGAGATCTGAGACAGCTGCACCGGAGCATCTAGAAGGACCTGCTTCTGAGGAGCGTAGCAGTTATTCCTGAGTGGGGCACAAAGAAGAGGGCAGTTATTCCTGAGGGGACAAAGACATGAGAAGGGGGGCAGGTGTTTTTTTTGACTGGGTGAAGAGAGAGCAGACATTTATGAGATGGAGAAAGAGGAGCAGTTATTCCCAAAAAAAAGTGGGGTGGCGATTTTAGGGGGAACAATGTGTTGTGGTGGTATCGTGACAGAGGCTCCACTCACAGCTTCAGAGTGTTGAACATCTGCAGGCAGATGTCGCGGACGTCCTCCTCGTTCTTACAGTCCGCGGACACTTCCTGCAACACGCCTCCGATCGCCTCAAAGACCTCCTCCCCATCTTCAAAATCCGCCCCGCCACAGTCCAACACGCCTGACGAGCACGCACACGAGACGACAGGGGGGCACACTTTTAAACTCCGTAGGGAGTCACACTAATTACAACTGATGACTCATTGTTTGTGTGACGTATTCGCTCTGCGACAAATTCATCATGCGCAGTAATATTCGCGATAGCTCGAGATCTCAATCGTCACTGTTGTCCAAAAGGGATTTAGGAGTGTTTGTTGCGGGAAATGGATGGCTAGTAATCTCACCGTGGTAGAGCAGTCGGAAGGACCGAGTGGCAATCTGAGGCTACATACACCCCAGTCACCGCTGGCGTCCCAACACACTTTTACGCTTCAGCTACTGAGACACGAACGGCACGGAACAGTAGTCCCACACTGTTGATTTACTACCAACTAAGCACATATAGCGCCGCTGTTACCACGTTCATCTTACCTTTCCCGTTTTCTTAACGCTAGCTACGATCCGACCGAGACAGTTTCATCTCAAACTGTTCGTTCGTTTCTTTAGTGAAGTTTAACATGGCGTGTGTGTATGACAGTCATTCCGGAACGTGCGGAACCTGTCAGTTTACATCCGATCACCTCCTGCGACTTACCAGTGATATAATCGAAGACTTCTGTATCGATTTCTGGAAACTCACTCCTCAGAATATCCACATATGTCGCCATGATACACCGGCTACGTCCGCAAGGAACGCGCATGGGCGTTGCAGAAGCAAAGTATCTCCAAGTACAGTGCACTGTCGGAGTTGTAGTTTTTTACTGTAAAGTAGCCGCAGATCTATATTACATTTAACCAATTCACGTATTCTCATAGCCTATTGATTTGACATGAAGACAGAGTTACTGGAAGGCTATCGTTTTGGTCGCATTTCTCATTACATTCTTATTTCCGTTACTGTGCTATTTCTTAATCTTTTCCATACGCAATTTCTCAAATTTGGAACCCGAGTGATGTCATAATCGCCACGCCTCTCTGGCAATTTTTTTGCAACATTGTAGCGAAGTTGATGCAAATCTTTTTATCTAATGTAAATTTAACCAAGCTGGTTAAATTAGGGAAAATAGGGTAACCAGTAACCAGTCTGGCGCCTCTGCTCTTGTTCATGCAAGCTGACCATGCCAAGCAATGCCTAATATGATAAAAGGTAAACCATTGTTTTGAGATGTGCAAGGCATAAAGACATATTATCGAGTAAACTCTGTCAGCATTCACTCATTCAAGTAACATTTGCTACTTTATAAAAAAACATTTTCTCATGAAGTCCCGCAGCTCAAGGTCACCAGTCATTGAGCTTGAAAGCCCTCTGAGTGTCCTAGTAACAACTTATTCTTTGCTGTTATATTGTGATTTTTTTTCTCAAAATGCACGATCTTCAGCAGGGACTGAGAGAGAACAACCAAAATTTCACTGAAAATGTGGATGAATGTGAGTCTTAACTGCTTTTGCCCTGTGACGTTTTTATCATCAGGGATATATTTTGTGGTTTTTGGCGCGTAACATATTTGGCTCCTGGCTGGACTTCATTAGCACGGTTCACTTGGCCCTCTGGTGAACTCAAACCAATTTTAGCGTTGTTTTCGCTTTAGCTTTTGTCTGCATCCATTTGCGCCCCACAGGAAGTGATGTAACTTCGACCACAGCTGCAAAATCCATCTTATATAATGTAGCATGAAAACTTACTCCCGTATTTGAGGGAGTCTTTTTTTTTTTTTTTACATGTATGATTATTTTGGTTTCGCTGACAGCGTATCGTGATATTAACCAAATTTGCATGGTGTTACCTTGCAGTTAAAGTTGAAGGGCGCACACAGTAAAATGTCCAGTGTTTATTAAACTCTAGCAGAGTGTATAGATGCGTCCAACGGGGATCATATGTACTCTGTAAGCGTTGATTTAACACTGAACATTTTACTGTGCGCTAGTAGTTAGAATAATTTAGAATGACATCTCTCATGTAAAGCACCCGTGATATTTTTGCACGATCTACATATATTCCGTTGAACAAATGCATGATAACCTGTGTTTCCTATGGAGACCCAGGTCTGTTGTATAAAGAGGACCTACTATAAAATGGTTCCTCTTGACAACCACTCACTTTGACTACAACACTCAAATAACTGGGTATGCAAATCATTTGTGCCGTGACAGGCTTGACGATATTATTTACTTTTTAGCTCATTTTGGTAAATATCCACTTTTTCAACTTTCTTTCAGAAATTGGCGTCTCCTGTACTGTTATTCTTTGTGTACCCTTGTGTAGTGTACCAAGTTTGCAAAACCATGGATGTGTAGATCTTTGTTTTGAGAAACTACTGTTTTTTCATTCTAGAAACAAAATCAAAGTTTCGCACTGATTTTTTTTTATTTTATCACCCTACTTTCTCAGTACAACCAATCAATGACTAATACATTATGAGAAATTAAGGGAAATCAGTCAGGGGATCGTTTTAATGCATTGCTTCGTTTTTTTTTTTTTCATTGTAACGGCTTTATTGAGAGAAAAAATCTTTCTACGGCATTATTATTATGAAAAGCGTACAAACCGTCCGTGCTACATAAGTATTGGGCATGCCCCGCCAAGCCGTAACCTGGCGGATGGTATTCCTGCCATCCCAATCACATCAAGTCTTATGCCAGCCGCGCGCTTCAGACCATTTGTTTTCACAGTGCGCATGAGCACTGCCCACACTAGCCTCTCCCCCCTGTGTGCTTCAGGCTGCCCTTGGTACTTTCGCATGCGCACACAATTCGGGCGGCTGTCCGACAGAGACGGTGGTTAAGCTGTGTAATGGCGGCCGCGGTGTTGCTGTCTTCGGAGAGCCCCGGCCCCAACTTTACGGTGGGCAGTACCGGAGAGGCGACAGTCGCCGGTAACGGACTGGGGGCAGCAGGACCGGCCTCTTGGAACCGTGCTCTTGACAGGGCACTGGACGAAGCGGCGGCCACCGGTTGCCTCCATCTCAGCGGCAGGAAGCTGAAGGAGTTCCCGACGAGCGCCGCTAACCACGACCTCTCCGACACGACAAGGGCCGGTATGCAGCGGTCGAGGGTCGGGGTTGACTTACGGAGGGAGTCGATTAGCGTGTGGAAAGCTAAAGAACGTAGCCAGTCAGCATTCCCTAATGGTTTCCGCGTAGCTCTCCGTTAGACCTCTGCCCAAGGAGTCTGTATATAGAGGTTCTTGTTTTTTAGCGCAGATAGAGGTACACACGGGCGTGAAAGTTGGCGGACAAGTTTCTGTTTACGCCTTCAGGACGGTAGAGGTGGAAGTTTTGAAGTTTCTCTACGGCGAGCATGATTCGAGCCTGAGCAAAACGTAACACTTCGAAAGAGGAAACGTTTCGGCTTTGGTTTGATAACGACGGCTTGGTCTTCGGGTGCCAAACCAGCCAGTCAGTCACGGAGATAGCTGATTATCAAGATGCGGAAAAGAACATTCCTGACTGCTGCTTAGCTGCGCTGTTTGTATCCAGCAAATCAGAAGCTATGCGCAAAAGTGAAAAAAAGTAACAACTCTGACTCTGGAGTTCTGTACGCCGCGTACGTTAGCAGCTCATCTTGTCTAGTGTGTTTTGTTTGTGCAGTTGAATTGTGTGTACAGGGATCAGAGTCATTGTAAACAAGACATTTTGCTGTATTGTCTTGCGGTTCGCTTGTGGGAGCAGTCCCGTTGCGCTCGGCGGCTCCTATAACGTTGCCTTAAAGTGTGTGGACCAACACCCTGTCTAATTAGCATTAGAAACTAATTGAAATGCGAACATTGAAGTTAGCAGCGTTACGGGTTTCAGATGCTGACGTCGTCTGTGTGCATATCCCCGGGTGAGTGCCACAGAAAATTTGAAGTTTGTTTTTGCGCGTCCGTTGTCTGTGCAGGGCTGCGTCTGCGCGCTCAAGTGTTGAGTGATTCCAGTGCCCACAGCCCGTCATTCCTGTCACTCCAAAACCGTCATTGCCGAGTCCACGTTTCTCTGTCATGTAAATGGGATTGCTCGTTGCACTTGTTGCAGTGTTCTCGCAGACGCATGCATGAAATACGCCGTGAATCAATTTCCTTCGGACTTCTGTTTTGTCAGGTCGGAGATATTTTGCATTTGACAGGTTATTAATTTGTTAATAGAATGAGCATTATGGTGCCTTGGACAACAGTACAGCAACTGTGCCTCACCAGAATTTCAAACCTGCAACCTTCTGGTTACAAACCTGGCTACTTTGACGCAAAACCATCCCTTTCAGACTTATGGCCTTGGGTAATGGAAGTGCAAGTAAAAAAAAGGTTGTTGGTCTGGACAGAGCAAGCGATGGTGTGCGATGGAGAGAGGGATGGTGTGAAGGACAGCGAGTGGAAGAGGAGGATGAATTAATCTAATTGCCCCTGTGTGTGTGTGTGTGTATGAGTGCGTGTTTGGGGGTTTGTGTGTGTGTGTGCGTGTGCATGTGTATGTTTGTGTGTGTTTGTGTTTCAGTTTGCCTCAAAGCAGCATCAGCTATGCTCTGGCCAGAAATACTCAATACTTCAATAAAATGGGGAAATTGTAAAGGTCCACCAGTAATTTCACAGTCCTGCAAAGTACTGACTAGCACTAAACAATGAAGTGTAGTGTTGCACAGTTAGTTGGTTTTATAAGTGTACAAGTGCTGGCTGTCCCAGCTGAGGTAGTGCCATGCTCTGAAGTTATTTTATGAGGTGGGAAAACGCCAAAGGTGTGTGTGAGAACGGAGGGGCGTGACAAGATGCCAGATTACAGCGTGTGTTCGTGTGCATGTGTGCATGTGAGCATGTGTGTGTGAGTGTGTTTGTGTGCGTGTGTGCATGTGAGCGTGTGTGTGCTGCGTGTGTGTGTGCGTGTGTTTGTGTGTGGGTGAGATTTTCTATATATTTGTGTGAGTGTGTGTGTGCGCGCGCACACGAGTGTGGTGTGCTTGTGCGTGTCTGTGCGCATGTGTGTGTGTGTATGTGCGTGTCTGTGCACACGTGTGTGTGTCTGTGCGCATGCGTGTGTGTGTGTGCGCGCGTGTGTGTGTCTGTGCGCATGCGTGTGTGTGTGCACGTGTGTGTCTGTGCACGCGTGTGTATGTCTGTGCACGCGTGTGTGTGTCTGTGCGCATGTATGTGTCTGCGCATGTGTGTGTGTGCGCGTGCGTGTGTGTGCGCGTGCGTGTGTGTGTGTGCGTGTGTCTCTCTCTCTGCACGTGTTTTCTGAGAGCGGCGCGTCTCGGTGGGAGAGCTCCGTACAGGAAGCAGACGTGTCGCGGGTCGGTGCTGCTTCCTGCATCCCTTAGCGCAGCTGCAGGGATAAATATAGGCCCTGACTGGGAAAGCCATCACCTGCGGTACAGCATCACACACAGTACAATACATCACACGCTATTAACCATCACACACAGTACAATACATCACACGCTATTAACCATCACACACAGTACAATACATCACACGCTATTAACCATCACACACAGTACAATACATCATCACACACAGTACAATACATCACACGCTATTAACCATCACACACAGTACAATACATCACACGCTATTAACCATCACACACAGTACAATACATCACACGCTATTAACCATTACACACAGTACAATACATCACACGCTATTAACCATCACACACAGTACAATACATCACACGCTATTAACCATTACACACAGTACAATACATCACACGCTATTAACCATTACACACAGTACAATACATCACACGCTATTAACCATTACACACAGTACAATACATCACACGCTATTAACCATCACACACAGTACAATACATCACACGCTATTAACCATCACACACAGTACAATACATCACACGCTATTAACCATCACACACAGTACAATACATCACACGCTATTAACCATTACACACAGTACAATACATCACACGCTATTAACCATTACACACAGTACAATACATCACACGCTATTAACCATTACACACAGTACAATACATCACACGCTATTAACCATCACACACAGTACAATACATCACACGCTATTAACCATTACACACAGTACAATACATCACACGCTATTAACCATCACACACAGTACAATACATCACACGCTATTAACCATCACATACAGCTACATTACAGCATCACACACACCATTAACTGTCACACACAGCTACATTACAGCATCACACACTATTAACTGTCACACACAGCTACATTACAGCATCACACACTATTAACTGTCACACACAGCTACATTACAGCATCACACACACTATTAACTGTCACACACAGCTACATTACAGCATCACACACACTATTAACTGTCACACACAGCTACATTACAGCATCACACACACTATTAACTGTCACACACAGCTACATTACAGCATCACACACACTATTAACTATCATACACAGCTACATTACAGCTTCACACAGTACAGTACATCACACACGCTACAAACAATGATTAACTCGGAGTAAAAATATTAATCCTCAGACAGAAATAAAAATATCTTAACGCTCTTTCACGTCTTGTTTTGAATTTATGAGCCTGTTTGGAGTGGGTGCCACTTTTTCCTCCACTCCCCCCCCCCCCCCCTCCCCCCGTGGTAGTTTAGGTGTTATCTTGTTTATCTCTGGTTGTCCCAGGTTGGCTCTCAGTCTGCGCTGTGCTTGTGCAGATGAGGACAGACAGCCTTGGGCCCCCGCAGGACAGACAGACTCCCCCCACCCCACCCCCACCCCCCGGCAGCGTTGTGCGGCGGTATTATTAGACCGCTACGCTCCGCCCGTTCGAGACAGGCTGTCAAGATAGCACGGCGTTCGCGGATCTCACCGGCGGCTGTACCAGCTCCCTGCCTTCTGTGTGTGTGTGTGTGTTTGCTTGTGTGTGTGTTTGTTTGTGTGTGTGTGTGTGTGTGTGTGTGTGTGTGTGTGTGTATCCCTTTGTAGAATCCGTTATAAATATTTTTGAGTTTCGATAGAATGTAAACCACTCGCCGTCCTGCCAGGTCCTGGAGCATTCTCCCTCTCCCTCTCTCTCTCTCTGTCTCTCCCTCTCTCTCTCATCCATCAATGCCTCTTTCCCTCTTAAAATTTGACCTGATGTCAGATCAGCGGTCCTTTCCTGGCAGGAGAACTCTCGTAGCGGCGCTGCCATTGTGTGCATTATCCTCGTGTATAATGGCTAATTACACGGTTGCGCAAGTGTGAGCTGTGATGTGACAAAGACGCAAGCATTTCAGACACGCACAGGTAGATGTACCGTTGTGATAACTGTGATGTGACGTCTTCCCTGCATGAGTCATGTTTGGGATGGGTGGAAGGCGTTCTCCTGGTTTCCTGTAACCTGGGCGTAGGTGCTGCTGGGTACTCCTGCGCAGTAGAATGTCAGTTGGTTTGAAATTGTTTTGGTTTCACGGGCAACAGAGAGCCTGCAGTCTCTGGCCAGGTTTGTCTGTGCCAGCCAGCCGGCCTGCTTCACTCTCTCTCTCTCTCTCTCTCCCACCCTCTCTGTCCCTCCCTCCCTCTCTCTCTCTCCCTCCCTCTCTCTCTCTTTCCCTCCCTCTCTCTCCCTCCCTCCCTCTCCCCCCCCCCGTCTCCAGATCTGTCGCGGAATCGTCTGCCGGAGCTGCCGGTGGAGGTGTGCATGTTTGTGTCTCTGGAGAGTCTGAATCTGTATCAGAACTGCCTGCGCTCCCTACCTGAGAGCCTGATCAACCTGCAGGCCCTCACACACCTCAACATCAGGTACCGCACACTCACACACACACACACACACATACCCTCACACACCTCAACATCAGGTACCACACACACACAGACCCTCACACACCTCAACATCAGGTACCGCACACTCACTCACACACACAGGCCCTCACGCACCTCAACATCAGGTACCGCACACACACACACACCCACTCACACACACAGACCCTCACACACCTCAACATCAGGTACCGCACACACACACACACACACACAGACCTGCAGGCCCTCACACACCTCAACATCAGGTACCACACACTCACACACACTCACTCACACACGCACACACACACACACACCTCAACATCAGGTACCACACACTCACTCACTCACACACACACACACACACACACAGGCCCTCACACACCTCAACATCAGGTACCGCACACCCGCACGCACGCACACACCTGCAGGCCCTAACACACCTCAACATCAGGTACCACACATTCAATCACACACACACGTGCGCGCGCACACGCACTCAGACACACACATATACACACACACTCACACACACACACACACACACACACACACACACACACACACACAAACGCATTGACACACTTACACACACACACTCACTGCAACATGCATGCAAACGCTCCTACAGGCAGTCTGATGTACACAGGCATTCACATGAGAACGCTTTCTCTCTCTCTCAGTCTGAATAACAGGTGGGCAATGATCCTGTGAGTTATAACATGGTATTGAACGCAAGTCAAATACCAGCGTATTGGGTGTAAATCTAAGGTGTTTATTAGAGTTGTGTAATGCCCTGAAGGCCCATCTTT